>NC_088226.1:25725726-25923226 GCF_036934945.1 Oncorhynchus masou masou | reverse complement strand
AGACTGGTTGCTGTTGGTTATTAGACTGGTTGTCCTGGCTATTCTACTGTTTCAATATGCGTATGGTCATTTTGACGCTTTGAGGTAAAAATCATCAATGTATTTGTATTATATTTTATTATATTTATCCCAAAGTTTTGGTAGAGTGTAAAATACACACATTTAGGAAAAGTCAGACCGGTAGTTGTGCACATGCCTTCAAATGCTCTTAATTCGATATGTTTAGTGAATCGTTAGGCCATTAGCTCGGTCTACTTTCTACAAATTAAAAGTATCACTCATTGGTAAGGGCTGGCAATAGCTAAAATAGTAACCCTGTTTTGGATCAAATAAGATTTGATCAGATAGATTTGACACTTGTGGTGTAGGGTCATTTTGTTTCACAGTGGTCACATTTGGATAGGTGATCGTGACCTAGTACTTTTTTAAAGCCCCATCTTAGCCTACCAAACAAATTGGCTGGGTCTGGTTATTGGAATGGCAGATTGTGGCTTTAAAGATAGCCTATATTGTAGACATGATCATCTGTAAAATAGTTAGGCTACACCGGCCTAAACTAGGTGGCACTTCTTCCCACACCTATGCAGTTGTCTCAAAGTGGTGTGAATGAAGGTTTGTGGCGATGGAGACACTTTTGGAATGAAATGCTGCCTGTCATAGGTGGGATCTGAACACTAAATCCTGTATTCACCAGAAACCATTAGGTCAAGAGGAAATTCCGTCTTACACCAAGGGTGACAGTGATTTTAAAGACATGTTTATACCTGGTGCTAAACATGGGTCCTTTGTCCTGATTAGGGTTGCAAAATTCCTGGAAAATTTCAGTTTAAGGATTCCTGAAATCAACACGGTAAAACTGCAAGAATTAATTAAAATCCTATGGAGTGAAATGTAACACTATTTTGGGTTTTTTATGATCCCACCCCCATTTTGTGATATAACTACTCTGGTCATGGTGTTGATAATTTGGGAGTTAAAATTACACTAAATAAAATAAATGTCCAACTCTGTTACAAAATCCCCCTGCTGAGGGCGCAACAGGACGCAATGTTTGTGTGACGCTCACCGTTTGTGTGTGCATTTGTTTATTTGCTTTCTGGAGCCGTGCTGTCTGACTCATCCTCACCCTGTGCTGTCTGACTCATCCTCACCCTTTCTCCCCCTCACATGACAGATTAATATCTCCTCCACCTCTTGGCTTCAGCCAATTGGACAATAGCCGTGTGTCTCAACCCATTGCACACACTATCCCTGATTGGCTAGCCAGCCTGACCCATGCTCTCCAAGGGAGTAAATATTGCCTGTAGCTGAGCAGTATTATTCCAGTCTGTGAGTGTGGGTTGCGTAACTACAAAGTAAGCTGTTGATATCATTGCAGTTTATAGAGTAGCCATATTCTATGAAGTTCTCATTCTTGTTATGTTACTGATATTGTCTGCAGTGATGATGATTTGCTCTTGTATGTTTCTGTGCAATAGCCTACTATTTGTATAATATACAGTCCTTGACATTATTCTTGTTGTTATATCCCATATCACACTATCATACTTTGAAAATATCTATTCAGGCCAGTGTATTTATCTCCTCTGTTTCTGTCCATTAAAGAACCATACCAATGTACATTAAAAAAAAAATATATAAATGCAACATGCAACAATTTCAATGATTTTATTGAATTAGAGTTCATATAAGGAAATCAGTCAATTGAAATGCATTCATTAGGCCATAGGCTATGGATTTCACATGACTGGAAATACAGATATGCATCTGTTGGTCACAGTTACCTTAAAAAAAAGTAGGGGTGTGGATCAGAAAACCAGTCAGTATCTGGTGTGACTACCATTTGCCTCATGCAGCGACAGGTCTTTTCGCATAGGGTTGATCAGGCTATTGATTGTGCCCTGTGGAATGTTGTCCCACTCTTCTTCAATGGCTGTGCAAAGTTGCTAGATATTTGGGAGAACTGGAACACGCTGTCGTACGAGCCAATCCAGACCATCCCACATATGCTCAATGGGAGACATGTCTGGTGAGTATGTAGGCCACTGAACTGAGACATTTTCAGCTTCCAGGAATTGTGTACAGATCCTTGCAACATGGGGCAGTGCATTGTCATGCTGAAACATGAGGTGATGGCAGTGGATGAATGGCACAACAATGGGCCTCAGGATCTCTCCGCGGTATCTCTGTACATTCAAATTGCCATCGATAAAATGCAATTGTGTTTGTTGGCTGTAGCTTATGTCTGCCCATATTATAACCCCACCATGGGGCACTCTGTTCACAACGTTGACATCAACAAACTGCTCACTCCCACAATGCCATACACGCTACACTGTCTGCCATCTGCCTGGTACAGTTGAAACCGGGGTTCATCCATGAAGAGCACACTTCTCCAGCGTACCAGTGGCCTTCGAAGGTGAGCATTTGCCCACTGAATTTGGTTATGACGCCGAACTGCAGTCAGGTCAAGACCCTGGTGAGGACGATGAGCTTCCTTGAGACGGTTTCTGACAGATTGTGCAGAAATTCTTCGATTGTGCAAACCCACAGTTTCATCGGCCTTCCAGGTGGATGGTCTCAGATGATCCCGCAGGTGAAGAAGCCGGATGTGGAGGTCCTGGGATGGCATGGTTACCGTGGTCTGTGAGGCCGGTTGGGTGTACTGCCAAATTCTCTAAAACGACATTGGAGGTGGCTTATGGTAAAGAAATTAACATTACATTTTCAGCTCTGGTGGACATTCCTGAAAAACAAGAGACATCTGTGGCATTGTGTTGACAACTTCACATTTTAGTGGCCTTTTATTGTCCCCAGCACAAGGTCCACCTGTGTAATGATCATGCTGTTTAATAAGCTTCTTGATATGCCACACGTCAGTTGGATGGACTATCTTGGCAAATGAGAAATGCTCACTAACAGGGATGTAAACACATTTGTGCATAACATTTGAGAGAAATAAGCTTAATGTGCGTATGGGGAAATCTCTGGAATCTTTTATTTCAGTTCATGAAACATGGGACTAACACTTTACATGTTTATATTTTTGTTACGTGTTTACCCTCATGTTCATCTTCTCCTGTATGTGATTAAAGTTCCTGTGTGTGTTAACTCTTGGGCTGCTTTATTCCCTTCTAACAGGGGCTGGTGTCAGTGAGTCACATACCAGTAATATATGTAAGGACGGGTCACTCTCTTTCACTCAGAGTTGCTTAAATTTAACTCCATTTACCATTTTATTATTTTCTGTGTCGTTTTTAATTAAATCCCTTGCCATTTTATACTTTTTCTGTGTTTTGAATTAACAATCAACTACAGCAGAGTACATTTCTTTTTCAGCTTACTTCCTTTGAGTTAAGGGTGTACACCCTTATTTGAATATTTCTTGTCACATTATGGTGATTTGCAATGTGATATCCAATATTTGTTGGAAGCCAACTTGCAGGATGATATCCAGCACTTTTACGTCACTCATAGCTTGCATTTAGAATGCCTGTCAGAGTATGGAAGAAAATCAAGTAGACGAAGAGACTTCTTGTTTTGCACGCTTGGTACAAAATAATAAAATGCTATATGACAGGATATTTTTAAACGTCACTCTTTATTAGCTAGCTATAACTGCCATGTTTGTCTCATACCATGATCAACCGAAGATGACCTCACCACCAGGGTGGTTATCCAATCATAGCGCAGTAAAATGCATCCAGTTACAATTCAGTATGTTTACACATGAATATTTCAACTACCTACACCATGTGAACTGGAACGACGATCTCACTAACAATTAGTTATTAATCCAACCACTTACAGATTGGATTAGTTTAGAAAAATGTGTTTCTTATATTTGTGTAGCATAAGATGAAAAGCAATCCATGTACATGTGAAAACACAGATATTGAAACAAACAATTAAAAAAAAATGGGTAGATATCCAGACCAGTGGAGGCTCCTCAGAGGAGGAAGGGGAGGACCATCCTCAGTGAATTTCATAAAAATAGTGTAATATAAACGTTTTCCTTTTTATATAAAACTATACTAAATATATTCACGTCACAAAATTGATTAAAACTCATTGCTTTGCTATGAAGGTCTACAGTAGCCTCAACAGCACTCACTGGGGTAGCACCATGGTGTAGTCGGAGGACAGCTAGTTTCCGTCACCCTCTGGGAACATTGACTTCAATGCAAAACCTAGGAGGCTCATGGTTCTCACCCCCTTCCAAAGACTTACACAGAAATTATGACAAGATGTCCTCCAACCTATCAGAGCTCTTGCAGCATGAACTGACGTGTTGTCCATCCAATCAGAGAATGAATCTAGTACTGAATGCATAAGCTACAGCTAGCCAGCGCTGCAGTGCATAACGTGGTGAGTATTTGTATTATGTATCCCCAGTGGTTCCTGGGGTCCAGCAACATAAGACAGTTACATACAATTTAAAATACTACATGACATATTTCATAACACATTGTGTGTTCACTCAGGCCACCTTTCTAACACCACATATTTACAGTGCAACATCCATGTTTACATGTGTGTAGAGTGTGTGTCTTTTGTGTATGCGTGTCTGTCCCTGTGTGGGTCTCTTCACAGTCCCCGCTGTTTCATAAGGTGTAGTTACTTTTTGTGGAATAGAGTTCCATGTAGCCATGGGTCTATGTAGTACTGTGCACCTCCCATAGTCTGTTCTGGACTTGGAGACTGTGAAGAGACTTGTGGGGTCATGTCCGAGCTGTGTGCTAGTAGTTTAAACAGACACCTCGGTGCAATCAGCATGTCAACACTTCTTACAAAAACAGGTAATGATGTCAATCTGAGCCATGAGAGATTTACATGCATATTATTAATGTTAGCTCTCCATGTAAGGTAGTGCGGCACTTTATTATGGACCGACTTCTCCCCATTTTAGCTACTGTTGTATCAACATGTTTGACCATGACAGTTTATAATCATGGGTTACTCCAAGCAGTTTAGTCACCTCAACTTGCTCAATTTCCACATTTATTTAGTACAAGATTTAGTTGAGGTTTATGGTTTAGTGATTGATTGATTTGTCCCAAATACAATGCTTTTATTTATTTTAGGAATAACTTATTCTTTGCCACCCATTCTGAAACTAACTGCAGCTCTTTGTTATTAAGTGTTGCAGTGATTTAACTCACTGTAGTAGCTGACGTGTATAGTGTTGAGTCATCTGCATACATAGCCACACTGGCTTTACTCAAGGCCAGTGGCATGTCATCAGTAAAGATTGAAAAAAGTAAGGGGCCTAGACAGCTGCCCTGGGGAATTCCTGATTCTATGTTGAAGAGGCTTCCATTAAAGAACACCCTCTGTGTTCTGTTAGACAGGGTAACTCTTTATCCACAATATAGCAGGGGGTGTAAAGCCATAACACGTACGTTTTTCCAATAGCAGGCTATGATCGATAATGTCAAAAGCCACACTGAAGTCTAACAAAACAGCCCCCACAATATTTTTATCATCAATCTCTCTCAGCCAATCATCAGTAATTTGTGTAACTGCGGTGCTTGTTGAATGTCCTTCCCTATAAGCGTAATGAAAGTCTGCTGTCAATTTGTTTACTGTAAAATATATATATATATATATATTTCCAAATGTTTACTACTAACAGGCTGATTGGTAGGCTATTTGAGCTAGTAAAGGGGGCTTACTGTTCATGAGTAGCAAAATTACTTTTGCTTCCCTCCAGGCCTGAGGGCACACACTTTCTAGTAGGCTTGTAAATCAAGGTGACAGTGACACATTCAGTACTGACGAAGTGTAATCATTAGTCCAAACAGTTGCAAACGAGAGTTTCTATTGTTCAAATTCAGGTATGTTTATCCCAGTTTTGTTCTGTTTAACAAACATTTTAACAGAATTGGTGGAATGAATACACAACCTGCAAACACAGTTCCCTTTCATAGCAGCCACTGCAAACAGCATGTAGTGCATAATTCCTTCTCACATCTATGCGCTTTCCTCCTCACACCTTTTCCCTTCTCTTGTGCCCAGTGACACGAGCCTACCAGACGAGCTAAATGCCTTTTATGCTCGCTTCTAGGCAAGCAACACTGAGGAATGCATGAGACACATTAGCTGTTCCAGACGACTGTGTGATCACACTCTCCGTAGCCGATGAGAGCAAGACCTTTAAACAGGCCAACGTTCTTACCTCGAAGCGAGCATAAAAGGCATTTAGCTCGTCTGTTAGGCTCGTGTCACTGGACAGCTAGCGGCTGGGTTTCCTTTTGTAGTCAGTAATAGTTTGCAAGCCCTGCCACATCCGACGAAAAACAAAGCCGGTGTAGTAGGATTCAATCTTAGTCCTGTATTGGCGCTTTGCCTGTTTTGATGGTTCGTTCTAAGGCATAGTGGGATTTTTTTACAAGCGTCCAGATTAGTGCCCCGCTCCTTGGAAGCGGCAGCTCTAGCATTTAGCTCGGTGCGGATGTTGCCTGTAATTCATGGCTTCTGGTTGGGATATGTACGTACGGTCACTGTGGGGATGACGTCGTCAATGCACTTATTGATGAATTTGCTGACTGAGGTGGTATACTCCTCAATTTTTTTATTTTTTTTTTACCTTTATTTTACTAGGCAAGTCAGTTAAGAACAAATTCTTATTTTCAATGACGGCCTAGGAACAGTGGGTTAACTGCCTGTTCAGGGGCAGAACGACAGATTTTGTACCTTGTCAGCTCGGGATTTTGCCGATGGATGAATCACGGAACATATTCGAGTCTGTGCTAGCAAAACAGTCCTGTAGCGTAGCATCCGCGTCATCGGACCACTTCCATATTGAGCGAGTCACTGGTACTTCCTGCTTTAGTTTTTGCTTGCAAGCAGGAATCAGGAAGAGATTTTTATGGTCAGATTTGCCAAATGGAGGGCAAGGGAGAGCTTTGTATGCATCTCTGGAGTAAAGGTGTTTTTTTTCTTCTGGTTGCACGTGACATGCTCGTAGAAATTAGGTCAAACAGATTTAAGTTTGCCTGCATTAAGTCCCAGGCAGCTTAACAGTGCCGCTTCTGGATGAGCATTTTCTTGTGGCCATATACAGCTCGTTGAGTGGGGTCTTAGTGCCAGCATTGGTTTGTTCTGGTAAATAGATGGATACAAATAATATAGATGAGAACTGTCTTGGTAGATAGTGTCGTCAAACATCTTATCATGAGGTACTCTACCTCAGGCGAGCAATACCTTGAGACTTCTTTAATATTAGACATCACGCAAAAGGAGTTATTGACAAATAGACACTCGTATTACCATACGTAGCTTCTCTGTCCTGCCGATACACGGGAAACCCAGCCAGCTCTATATTATCCGTGTCGTTGTTCAGCCACGACTCGGTGAAACATAAGATATTACAGTTTTTAATGTCCTGTTGGTATGATAGTCTCAACCATAGATCATCAAGTTTGTTTTCCACTGATTGCACGTTGGCCTATAGAACCGATGGTAATGGCGATTTACTCACTTACCCACGAATCCTAACAGGGATCCCGATATTCTCCCTTGGTATCTCCGCCTTTTCTTCACATGAATGACAGGGATTTGGGTCTGTTCTCCGGAAAGCATTATGTCCTTAGCGTCGGACTCATTAAAGAAAAAATCTTTGTTCAGTTTGAGGTGAGTAATCGCTGTTCTGATTTCCAGAAGCTCTTTTCGGTCATAAGAGACGGTAAGCAGCAACATTATGTACAAAATAAGTTACAAACAATGCAAAAGACTAACAAAATGGCACAGTTGGTTAGGAGCTCATAAAAAGACAGCCATCCCCTCCGGTGCCATTATTATTAAAATGATAGGTCATTAAAATGATAGGTCATTGCAAACGTTCCCGCAGTCGTAACGTTAACGGGGGGAAAGGAATTGCACAAGCAAGAGTAAGAAGGAGTTGAAAGTGTGAAATGAAAGCCATCAATCCAGTGAGATTTAAGTAACAAGTTGATTTTGCACCCCTCACACACAGGAAATTGATGTCTGAAATTAAAAATCCAAAGTTGGCATGCCTGTTGCTAAAAGTTTAAGGGGCGGTGTTCCAGAGACTGAAAAGCCAGTAACATCGAGAATATCCATTGAAAGTGCTTTTTAGTCTAGGATTAGGCTTAATCTGTGTCTGGGACTGCCCTTCGGAGCATATGTGAAATAGAGTTTTTCTTCTATCCGTGTATAGGGATCCCTGGTGTGAGAGAACGTACTCTTATTGCAGTGAAACCAGATGGGGTCCAGCGCCGCCTTGTGGGACAGATAATGGAACGCTTTGAGCAGAGAGGCTTCAAACTGGTGGGCATGAAGATGCTGCAGGTGAGAGATGGCCAATTCCAAATGAACCCCAAAGCCCCTGCCTCCTAGGTATTTGTGTAGATCTGGATAGGTATAAGTAGTATGAAAATAAGCAATATGATAGTAGCTTCAACTTGCACTCTGATGCGACAATTGGAACTTGGACTGTGCTTGTTCATTCAGTATTCATACCCCTTGACTTTATCCATATTTTGTCATTACAGCCTGAATATAAAATACCCCAAATTGTCAAACTGGAATTATGTTTTTAGAAGTTTTCACAAATGGAAGGAGTCGAATCAAGTTTTCAACCCCTTTGTTATAGCAACCCTAAGTTCAGGAGTAAAAATTTGCTTAACAAGTCACATACATTGCATGGACACAGATTCAACCACAAAGACCAGGGATGTTTTCCAGTGCCTCACAAAGAAGGGCACCTATTAGATAGGTAAAACAAAAAAAGAAGCAGATATTGAATATCCCTTTGAGCATGGTGTATCAATATACCCAGTGACTACAAAGATACCGGTGTCTTTTCTAACTCAGTTGCCCGAAAGGAAGGAAACAGCTCAGGGATTTCACCATGAGGCCAATGGGGACTTTAAAACCGTTAAAGAATGTAATGACTGTGATCAGAGAACACTAAGGATGGATCAACAACATTGTAGTTACTCCACAATTCTAACCTAATTGACAGACTGAAAAGAAGGAAGCCTGTACACAATAAACATATTCCAAAACATGCATCCTGTTTGCAACAAGGCACTAAAGTAATACTGCAAAAAATGTGGCAATTCAATTCACTTTTTGTCTTGAATGCAAAGCATTATGTTTGGGGCAAACAACACATCACTGAGTACCACTTCATATTTGGTGGTAGGTATGGGTATGCTTGTCATCAGCAAGGACTAGGGAGTTTTTGGGGGGGAAGAAAATAAACCAACTGGAGCTAAGCACAGGCAAAATCCTGTGAGGAAAACTTGATTCAGTCTGCTTTCCAACAGACACTGGGATATGAATTCACCTTTCAGCAGGACAATAACCTAAAACACAAGGCTAAATATACACTGGAGTTGCTTACCAAGCAGACAGTGAATGTTCACTGTTTTGACTTAAATCTACTTGAAAATCTGTGTAGATTTTAAACTTTGAATGCAGGCTCTAACACAACACAATGTTGAATAAGTCAAGGGTATGAATACTTAATGAAGTCACTGTAAATACCAGGCTAAAATAAAGGTTAAAACAATGTTGGCTTTCTTTCCTTCAGGCATCAGAGGAGCTGCTCTCTCAGCACTACCAGGAGTTAAGGAGGAAGCCCTTTTTCCCCAGTCTCCTGTACTACATGACCTCTGGTCCCATAGTTGTTATGGTGAGAGTTCCTGCCTTTGTATAGCCTGGTAATCCAAACTTGAATTGCTCAGTTTCATTGTTTTCTCACTTCACTGATCAGTCTGGGCATCCTCTAAGAGTTGGACACCTGGAAGGTCTAGAAAATAACAGCTAGAATAAGCTGTTAACGCCCTTGCTCATGTACCTTGATCAACGGAAGTGGGTGGACCATTTCAGACTGTCAGTGATGTGTATGATCTGAGACCAGTAGTCCTCCATTTGCCAGTTCAGTTAACTTTTTCGCTGCATAGCCCAAGACTTGAACCACCTCTCTATCATCTCCTCTGGGCTACCTACTGTACCATTATTCAATTAGGGGGGAATTCAGGCCCAGATTACATGAGCGTAAAATTAACTTTAAGCCTTTTTTATGCACTTTTCTTTCTATGTTCTGACCTTAAAATTAGGCACGAGGTAACGCATGTGCCAGCTACCAATTTGTTTAGGGTAGAGATGGGAGAAATTAAGGTGTGGCAGAGGTGTGTCTACAGATACATCATATTCTGGCCTTGACGTAATTCCCTCATAATTCCAACACCTTTACGCACGAGGAAACCTGTCGGTTCCAGTGGTGGAATAACATATTTTTCCCTGATAGAAATAACACCATTCTCTATGCACTGTAATTTACAAATTGATAAACCATTGATGAGCTAGGTAAATGGGTAATCTGTTTGGATGAAAGGGATTGTAAATATAAATAACAATTGTTTTACATAGAGTACCAGTCAAAAGATTGGACACACCTAGTAATTCCAGGGTTGTCTTTATTTTTACTATTTTTTACATTGAAGAATAATAGTGAAGACATCAAAAATATGAAATAACACAGATGGAATCATGTAGTAACCAAAAAAGGGTTAAACAAATCAAAATACATTTAATTTTTAGATTCTTCAAAGTAGCTAACCTTTGCCTTGATGACAGCTTTGCACACTTTTGGGATTCTCTCAACCAGCTTCACCTGGAATGTTTTCCAAAACCCTTGAAGGAGTTTTACAGTGACAGTGTTATAAGATATTTGTAATACAAATATGCTGAGCACTTGTTGGCTGCTGTTCCTTCACTCTGTGGTCCTACTCATCCCAAACCATCTCATTTGGGTTGAGGTCGGGTGATTGTGGAGACTAGGTCATCTGATGCAACACTCCATCACTCTCCTTCTAGGTCAGAATATCAGTCTGTCCCTGATGTTTTTCCTGGAGAGAAGTGGCTTCTTTGCTGCCATTCTTTACACCAGGCCATCCTGCAAAAGTCTTTGCCTCATTGTGCGTGCAGATGCACTCACACCTGCCTGCTGACATTCCTGAGCAAGCTCTGTACTGGTGGTGCCCCGGTCACGCAGCTGAATCAACCTTAGGAGATGTTCCTGGCACTTGCTGGACTTTCTTGGGCACCCTGAAGCCTTCTTCACAACAATTGAACCGCTCTCATTGAAGTTCTTGATGATCCGATAAATGGTTGATTTAGGTGCAATCTTACTGGCAGCAATATCCTTGCCTGTTAAGCCCTTTTTGTGCAAAGCAATGATTACGGCACGTTTCCTTGCAGGTAACCATGGTTGACAGATGAAGAACAATGATTCCAAGCACCAACCTCCTTTTGAAGCTTCCAGTCTGTTATTCAAACTCAATCAGCATCACAGAGTGATCTCCAGCCTTGTCCTCGTCAACACTCACACCTGTGTTAACGAGAGAATCACTGACATGATGTCAGCTGATTCTTTTGAGGCAGGGCTGAAATGCAGTGGAAATGTTTTTGGGGGATTCAGTTCATTTGCATGGCGAAGAGGGACTTTGCAATTAATTGCAATTCATCTGATCACTCTTCATAACATGCTGGAGTATATGCAAATTGCCATCATACAAACTGAGGCAGCAGACTTTGTGAAAATGAATATTTGTGTCATTCTCAACTTTTGGCCATGACTGTACACAGCGTTCTATGAGATCTTCAGTTTCTTGGCAATTTCTCGCAAGGAATAGCCATAATTTCTCAGAACAAGAATAGACTGATGAATTTCAGAAGAAAGATATTTGTTTCTGGTCATTTTGAGCCTGTAACCAAACCCACAAATTGATGCTCCACAAGTCTGTCTTGCTTCTTTAATCAGTACCACAGTTTTCAGCTGTGCTAACATAATTGCCAAAGGGTTTTCTTATGATCAATTAGCCTTTTAAAATTATAAACTTGGATTAGCTAACGCAACGTGCCATTGGAACACAGGAATGATGGTTGCTGATAATGGGCCTCTGTTCGCCTATACAGATCTAACAGATCAAAATCTACCGTTTCCAGCTACAAAGGTCATTTACAACATTAACAATGTCTACACTGTATTTCTGATCAATTTTAATTTATTTTAATGGACAAAATGTTGTTTTTTTCGAAAACAAGGACATTTCTAAGTGATCCCAAACTTTTGAATGGTAGTGTACATAGGATAAAATACTATATGTACAGCAATAGTTGAATATAATGGCCTTGACAAGAATACAGTATATACATATGAAATGCGTTGAACAGTATATAAACATTATTAAAGTGACCAGTATTCCATTATTAAAGTGGCCAGTGTTCCATGTCTATGTGCATAGGGCAGCAACCTGTAAGATGCAAGATTGCATAACTGGGTCGAAGCCAGCTAGTGATGGTTATTTAACAGTCTGATGCCTTGAAATAGAAACTGTTTTTCAGTCTCTCGGTCCCAGCTTTTATGCACCTGTACTGACCCTGCCTTCTGGATGATAATGGGTGAACAGGTCGTGGCCCAGGTGGCTGAGGTCCTTGATGATCTCCTTGGCCTTCCTGTGACACCAGGGGCTGTAGATGTCCTGGAGGGCAGTCAGTGTGGCCCAGGTGATGCGTTGGGCAGACCGCACCACCCTTTGGATAGCCCTGTGGTTACAGACGGTGCAGTTGTCGTACCAGGCAGTGATACAGCCTGACAGGATGCTCTCAATGGTGCACCTGTAAAAGTTTGTGCGGGTCTTAGGTGCCAAGCCAAATTTCTTTAGCCTCCTGAGGTTGAAGAGGCGCTGTTGCACCTTCTTTACAACACTGTCTGTGTGGGTGGACCATTTCAGATTGTCAGGGATGTGTATGCCGAGGAACTTCAAGCTTTTCTGCGGCCCCGTCGATGTGGATGGGGGCATAGTCCCTCTGCTGTCTCCTGAAGTCCACGATCAGCTCCTTGATATTGTTGACATTGAAGGAGTGGTTATTTTCCTGGCACCACTCCACCAGTACCCTCACCTCCTCCCTGTAGGCTGTCTCGTCAATGTTGGTACTCAGACCTACCACTGTTGTGTTGTAACTTTAGACCAGTTGCCAACAACATAAAACTCATCTTCAGGCACACTTTAAACTTGATGGGAAAACAAGCCTATATTTGATGTTACCATTTATACCACGGCGGGCAGTAGTACTATAAAAAGGTACCTTACCTTTAGTAGACGTATCATAAGGCGTGACCTACATCACAAGGCGCAGATGGCGAGACTTTGAGTTGAATATGGTGATGATCTCATCATAATCCAATGTATCTGTCAGTTCATGCTCAAAAGACAGCAAACTGAAGTGGTTCAGCCGGGCCTTGTCATTGATGTGCGAAAACGATTTTTTATCCTTGTTGTTGAGAAAAGTCTCTCCACACTGCATGATGTCATTGGAAGTGTGACACTGGTCCTTAATTAACAGAGAGTTTAAATTAGGGAAAATATTATCGGGCCAGCTGTCAAGAACACTCATTTTGCGACTCAACTGCTGAGTAAAAACAGTGAATTCAGCATCCTCAATTTATATTGCATAATGATCGCATGTGTTCTCCAGCTGCTCTTTAAGGCCGCAGGTTTGGGATTCTTTGGAAAAGGAGGTTGCCGCTTGAATGATCCCATATGTGTCTTCTTGAAATCTTGAGTTTAACTCCGTAATCTGTCTAGAATATTGTTCCAAAGTTGCCTCAGATCACTGGCACTCTTGATGCTGGATGTTTTCCCTAATGAAGCTGTGACTACACTGTCTGCCAATTTTACAGGCAGTTTTCACTGCTATGATGCACTCACATCCCAATTACTAACATCATGCTTAATCATCATCTCTTCAGTTAGCTTGAGAACTTTATCAAAGTCTCCCCCTGAGTTATCTCTGGACTAAGAAAAGCTGCTTTTGAGGATTTCAATTAAACCAATACAGTCCATCACAGATAATGTAAAGCTTTGTAATCCCTTCGTAGCAAAATCACTGGTGTAAAACAATTTACGAAACGTGAATAACAAGAATTAAAACGTCTTGTTCTGGATTTGTTGTAAGAGGGCATTGGCTTCTAATTTGGTTTGTCCACTAGCCTCTGAAAAATCTGCAAGAACCTCTAAAATGACATCTAGCAGTGACAGCACTTTATTCACTGACACTGATTTTGAACTCCAAAATACATCCGTGGATCTTTCTAGCTCGATACATGGTCTATCGGGATGCAACTCTTTCTGTACTTCTATGAATTGAGCATGTCTGTGGAATCCATTCATATGTAACAGTATAGCTTCTGTCCCTCTCCTCGCCCCAACCTGGGCTCGAACTAGCTAACTAACTACCGCTAACTAGCTAGCCATTTCACATCGGTCACACTCACCCCCCCTTTTGACCTTCTTTCCGCAGCAACCAGTGATCCGGGTCAACAGCATCAATGTAACAGTATAGCTTCCATCCCTCTCCTCGCCCCAACCTGGGCTCGAACCAGGGACCCTCTGCACACATCAACAACAGTCACCCACGAAGCATCGTTACCCATCACTCCACAAAAGCCACGGCCCTTGCAGGGCAAAGGGGAACCACTACTTCAGGGTCTCAGAGCGAGTGACATCACCGATCAAAACGCTATTAGCGCGCACCACCGCTAAATAGCTAGCCATTTCACATCGGTCACACATACATGTTTGTAACTGGTTCACTGTCTCAAAAAAAGTACTGACGTCCCGGCAATTATGCCACGGTGCACAGAACCAAATTCAAACGGTGGGAGTTGCAATGCACATATACCGCTTTCTTAAATGTTTGCTTTAGTAGGACATGTACCCCTCCTCTGTTCCCTGACATGACTGAAGCGCCAACGAAACAAAAACCCACACACAGAGTGGGATCCAACTCCAGGGGTTGCAACACTTCAAGTATTTTCCGAGAAATTCCTTGTGCAGACAAATCAGCGATATATCAGCATGAATATATCGGATGCACACAGCAATAAGTTCTCGTTTAGATTGATCTTCATATTAATCTGCTAGTATGGCAAAATACGTGGAAGGTGCAGAATGTACTTCATCTTTTATCCTGCACAGTAAAAATGATGCTGCACTCTCCAGCAACTCGAGGCTCATAAGCGTGGCATTGCAAGGTAGCTCATTAAGCCTGTTTTGTATTTCTAAGTCATACTTTGAGATGAAATTGAAGATTTCTAAAAAGTTACCTTTGTTGATTACCTCTTCGGTTTCTCTGGGTGGAATATCCTGCTTTGTACACATTAGAACAATATATATGACCACTTTAACATGTGCACGGTTTCTTTCTATAAGATCCACGTTTGCATCACCATGTATTAGGTTCAACTCAGTCCCAAGACTTCTAGGCCCATGGGTCGCCTTGTAGGATTCAAATTTTGCAAGGACACTAGCATGTAATTTGCTATTCTCGTGTTTGCAGCAAGAATTTCTTGTGAGTTTCCAGTTTTTAAATCCATCGTGTACAAATCTGAATTTGACATTTGCCCCAGGAAAGTGCCTACAAAACTTACAATAAATTGCATCTTTTGCTATACTCAACCCACACAAACTGGTCATACCACCTTGAAGAGATGCAGCGTGATTTGCCATTTATCATACTGGTTCATCAATGGCAGACAAATCTGTCAGTGGACCTACTGCAGGTTCACCCCGCCCGCAGCATCAAGAACGAGAGGAGACGGTGGGGTAGGCAAGCATGCCTGGGTCAACGTGGCATTGGCGGTTGTGATGGCGATTATGGTTGTTTCTATCCTGGCGCCACCTATTAATGTCTCATTCTGGAAGCTATCGGAAGTTTGATCCAAATTATTTTCTGACACACACTCTTTCTCCTCTAGACGTCTTTTTTTGAAAAACCTAGCGATTGACATTTGGTTTGCCATTGCTAGAACTACTAAATTACCTTACCTGGTAAGTCAATTTGAGTAATCTAGCGTGGTAGAGCTTGCTAGTTTATACACTACAAAGTTTATCCACGTGACGTTGTTCAGGTAAACCACCATATGATTTTATTTTAAATGGAACCAATAGTCGGAAGCCAACTTGATTGTCGCAGGCTATTTCTTTGTTACGTTCTATTAAAATTACACCTAAAAAATAAATCTCACATGCGTTTCTTTTAAAAATGTAATAAAATAAATACATATAAAAATGTATATTGACTAATAATAATAACTTTTTGGGGGTAGGCCTGAGATCAAACTGGGTAGGCCATGGCTACACCGCTGCGGTAAACGCTCCAACTAGCTGGTCTGCGCATGCCCTGAGGATGCGGCTAGGGATGCCGTCTCGGCCACGGAGCTCACTGTCCTCGGGAGCGCCCGCATTGGTGGCACTGTGTTATCCTTAAAGCGGGCAAATAAAGTGTTTAGCTTTTCTGGGAGCAAGATTTTGATATCCGCGACGTGGCTGGTTCTCCCTTTGTAATACGTACATGTCTGGAGTCCCTGCCACATACGGAGTCTGAGACGTTGAATTGAGACTCCACTTTGTCTCTGAACTGACATTTTGCCTGTTTGATTGCCTTGCGGAGGGCATAACTGGATTGTTTGCATTCGGCCATATTTCCAGTCACCTTCCTGTGGTTAAATGTGCTTTCTGTATTGCTCAAATTGCCTTGTAACTGATTGCTTCTAGAAAGAGAGAAGGAACAGCACATAATCAACTACTAGTTTAAAGCAATGAAAGATCTAATTGCTACAAAGAATGAATGTATGTATGGGCTACATTTATGAGAATACATGCATTCGCTTACCTTATCAAACTTGAAGACAATACACTAATTTATCACAAAAAAGTGTTGAGTGAGTGCACCACAAACATCAAACATGTTGATCAATCCTCATCCCAATACAGCCTCTTCCAACACCTCGGGCAGGGTAAGGGTATTGATTTTTTTACCTCAGATTGATGATGTTAGTGTAGTGTAAAACATGATGACACAATATCAATTGGTTAACTCTAGAACCGCTAAAGCAGTACTTTTGACTGCTCATGAATTTAAAAATAAATATTACTCTGCCATTTTTTAAGTCATGCCCCCCTCCATCCTTGATTCTTCCTAAATAAGTCTATATAACACACTGTCGTTGTTAATCCAAGCAGTCATATCACTCAACTCTGGCCTACTTGGAGTAGGCTACACACTGAGAGCGTGTGTAATTGTACATGCTTTCAATATCTAGGAAAATATGCACATCGGGCAGCAGGTGAGCGAGAGTCGGAGACAGTGGAGACCCATCATTCAGGGCAGGTGTGGCAAAGCCCCACCTGTTTTGAGCACCACACTTTTAGGTTATATCTATATATCTATATATATATCTATATATATACAGCTCTGGAAAAAATGAAGAGACCACTGCAAAATAAGTAGTTTCTCTGGTTTTACTATTTCTAGGTATGTGGTTGAGTAAAAAAAATGTGTTTGTTTTATTCTATAAACTACAGACAACATATATTCAAAATTACACAGTGGGTGGGAGACCCGCACCCACTGTGAAATTTTGTGGAGGATCGGTGATGATCTGGGGGTGTTTTCAGCAAGGCTGGAATCGGGCAGATTTGTCTTTGTGAAGAACACATGAATCAAACCATGTACAAGGTTGTCCTGGAAGAAAACTTGCTTCCTTCTGCTCTGGCAATGTTCCCAAACTCTGAGGATTGGTCTTTCTAGCAGGACAATGCTCCATGCCACACAGTCAGTTTAATCAAGGTGTGGATGGAGGACCACCAGATCAAGACCCTGTCATGGCCAACACAATCTCCAGACCTGAACCCCATTGAAAACCTCTGGAATGTGATCAAGAGGAAGATGGATGGTCATAAGCTGTCAAACAAAGCCGAGCTGCTTGCGTTATTAGCAGTTTATTACTGTTTCAATATTGTAATCACATAATATGGCTTTCCTTTTGATAGTGTGGTAAACTGTTGGGTGGAGCGTGCAGAGATTGACACAGAGGCTTTAGTCCACAAAACAACTTTACTAAGACAGAAAACAAACATATCAGAGAAATAACTTAGGTTTTGATCTGTCTTCCTTCTATTTCTTAACTGGTGTCCCTCTCACCCTTCTCTTTTGCGGTGTGCCATCGTGCCTCCACGGCTGGTTGGCACCTTCTTCTAATTACCTTCACTTAGCTGTCCGTGTCGGGTGCCCAGCTCCGGTATTCCCAGCAGAGGGAGCCAACATGGACTCACGTACCCTCCCCTCTATTACCATCCCCCGGGGTAGACCTCCTGGGATACCACAATAGATATGGCAAAATTAGGTGCTGCTGAAAAGCAAAGACTCTACAGACAGCGCAGGGATGCTGACCCACACCACAGAGCAGCCTCCCTTAAACAAAACACCAGACTTACTTAAGGGATTTAGAGGATTTAAACCATTTCTTAGAAAAGGTTCATGACAATACTGTCTTTGATTA
Organism: Oncorhynchus masou masou; assembly: GCF_036934945.1. Taxonomy (NCBI): domain Eukaryota; kingdom Metazoa; phylum Chordata; class Actinopteri; order Salmoniformes; family Salmonidae; genus Oncorhynchus; species Oncorhynchus masou. The sequence goes on along the minus strand of NC_088226.1, from coordinate 25,904,844 downwards.
TATATACAAATTAAAGACTGAAATGACATTCTAGAAAGCCCGAATTGTTATCTAAAATATAGGTAACACCAGTGACAAAAAGGCAGCACAAGCATTTTTTTAAATGTAATGTAGTAAAAATAAAAATAAATGTTAAACTGTCATTTGTTGATTTATAATGTTAAGCGCTTAACTATTATCTGGTTAAGTTGAAAATATGGAGAGTGGTGCTCAGTAATGTATTGGATTTGCCCCCGAACATAACACGTTGAGTTCAGAACAAAAAGTAAATTGCTTTGCCACATTTATTGCAATATTACTTTAAGTGCCTTGTTGCAAACAGGATGCATGTGTCACGCCCTGACCATTCATTTGCTGAATTGACTGATTCATTTCAGATTGGATTTCCCTAATCCTGGTAAGCACTACATCCATTCTTGTTGTCCAGGTGTGGGAGGGTCATAATGTGGTCCGGACATCCCGGATCATGGTAGGAGACACCAACCCATCTGAGGCCCAAGCAGGCACTGTCCGGGGGGATTTCAGCATTCACATCAGCAGGTGAACAACAATAAATAAAGACTCAAATTAAAAGATCTTTCACTTTACAATAATTTGCACAATACCCTTTTAAACAAATATTTAAATAATTGAGGGATAAAAACAAATTAATATATAAACATGAAATTGATCATTTGTGAAAGTGTTTTGAAATTGGGTGCATAATTTCAATGCAAAATACTAAACTGTACTTTAATGAACGTAGGTTTGTATTTATTTTCCAGAAATGTGGTCCATGCCAGTGATTCAGTAGAGGGGGCTCAGAGGGAGATCCAGCTGTGGTTTCATCGAAAGGAACTGATGGATTGGGACTGCTATGACCACAATAGCACCTACCAGCTTTGAGAAAGAGATGAAAGGCAGAGATTGAAAGAGAGCGTGAACAAGGTAGAATGACCATCAGGAACAGTGGCACCATACCTAACTCTGTGTCCTGCTTGCAATACTCAGCCTTCTCCATCGTGGGAGGCTCCAATACCCAAGAGCCCCTCGCCTACTCTTATACAGTAATGTATCGTCCTCGCCATACGTTTTGGGATTTAAGATCAAATGATCCATATGACACATCATTAGTTTATTTGAGGCTGATTTAATGAATATCCATTTTACCATTTAGACATAAAAGCACTATGTATTTAGTCCCTCCATTTGAAGAAATCTACTAGTGTAGTTATTATTTGGTGCCATATCGCTTGGACCTAATGACTTCAAGTTTGCAACTCTACAAACTCATTGGCTGCATTTGCAATTCGTTTTTTGTGTATTATGGGATGTGTTATCTAATAGTAACTAAATGGTGTCTGGAATCTTTTTCTTTCTAAATGAGCGGAGATGTTTCTGAACCCATCCAAATTGTCACACCCTGATCTGTTTCACCTGTCTTTGTGCTTGTCTCCACCCCCCAAGTGTCTCCCCTGTGTTTTGTTTGTCAAGCCTAACAGCGTTTTCACCCTTGCTCCTGTCTTTTCTAAAGTTCCTGTTTTCTGGTTTTGACCATTCTGCCTGCCCAGACCCGGAGCCTGCCCGCCGTCCTGTACCTTGTCCCACCACACTGGATTACTGACCTTTGCCTGCCTCTGTTATAGTAATAAACGTTTGTTACTTCGACACTGTCTGCATCTGGGTCTTTCCTAAAACATGATACTAACGTTGCCATGATTCAGAAAATTCATAATGATGAGTAGGAAAGTCACTTAGGAGCCGATTCAGAAGTAGGAAATGTACGACCTTTCTTACGCACTTCTCAGTGGTTGGTATTCAGACTAACCTTATGCAGTTGGGTAACGTGCTCTGCAGGTGTGGCTACCTTGCAAAAAAAATTCTGATCTTGCAGATTATTTAAGGTTAAGAATGTAACAGAATCATAAAACAAACAGGGTAACATTACTGTAGGTGTCCACCTTTACGCAGACGACACCATTCTGTATAACTCTGGCCCTTCTTTGGACACTTAACAACCCTCCAGGCAAGCTTCAATGCCATACAACTCTCCTTCCATGGCCTCAAACTGCTCTTAAATGCAAGTAAAACTAAATGCATGCTCTTCAACCAATCACTGCCCGCACCTGCCCGCCCGTCCAGCATCACTACTCTGGACGGTTCTGATTTAGAATACGTGGACAACTACAAATACTTAGGTGTCTGGTTAGACTGTAAACTCTCCTTCCAGACTCACATTAAGCATCTCCAATCCAAAATTAAATCTAGAATCAGCTTCCTATTTCGCAACAAAGCATCCTTCACTCATGCTGCCAAACATACCGTAGTAAAATTGACCATCCTACCGATCCTCGACTTCGGCGATGTCATTTACAAAATAGCCTCCAACACTCTACTCAACAAATTGGATGCAGTCGATCACAGTGCCATCCATTTTGTCACCAAGGCCCCATATACTACCCACCGCTGCGACCTGTATGCATCTCACTGGTCACCCTCTTAGCCAATTCTTCCTTTGGCCGCCTCTCCTTCCAGTTCTCTGCTGCCAATGACTGGAACGAACTGCAAAACGATCTGCAAAAATCTCCCAAATATCTCCCTCACCAGCTGTCAGAGCAGCTCACAGATCACTGCACCTGTAAAAAGCCCATCAAACTACCTCATCCTCATACTGTATTTATCTTGCTCCTTTGCACCCCAGTATCTCTACTTGCATATTCATCTTCTGCACATCTACCATTCCAGTGTTTAATTGCTATATTGTAATTACTTTGCCACCATGGCTCATTTATTGCCTTACCTCCCTTATCCTACCTCATTTGCACATACTGTATATAGACTTTCTACTGAATGTTTGTTTATTCCATGTGTAACTGTTGTATGTGTCGAACTGCTTTGCGTTATCTTGGCCAGGTCGCAGTTGCAAATGAGAACTTGTTCTCAACTAGCCTACCTGGTTAAATAAAGGTGAACAAAAAAATGTATCAGCTATAGAACACAACATTTGCCATAAGGTCTGTTCATCCTGTCGTCATGTGCTATCAACTGCTATTACAGTCTGCATGAGAACTTATGTCATATGCTTCGTAAGCATCTGCATACCAGGTGACATTCTGTACTGTCGCCTCATATGAATCATTTGATTTCAAATCCAAACTGCTGGAGTACAGAGCCAAAATAAAAAAATGTTTTGGGCTTTCCCCTGATAGGCGTAGTATATAGGTCCTGGATGTGTTGGAGTTCTTTCCTTGTCAATCATTGGTGAAATTAGCATTCAGACGATATCTTTAATTAAATCATCAGAAGTTGACAACAGGAACATAGCAGTGCTACAAAGATGGTTGTCCTTCTGGAAGGTTCTCCCATCTCCATAGAGGAGCTCTATCTATCCCTGACCAAGACCCTCCTCCCCCGATTGCTCAGTTTTGCCAGGCGGCCAGCTCTCGGAAGAGTCTTGGTGGTTCCAAAGGTCTTCCATGTAAGAATGATGGAGGCCACCCTGTTCTTGGAAACCTTCAATGCTGCAGACATTTTTTGATATGCTTCCCCAGATCTGTCCCGCGACGCAATCCTGTCTCGGAACACTACGGACAATTCCTTCGACCTTTGCTCCGACGTGCACTGTCAACTGTGGGCCTTTCCAAATCCTGTCCAATCAATTGAATTTACCACAAGTGGACTCCAATCAAGTTGTAGAAACTTCTCAAGGATGATCAATGGAAACAGGATGTATCTGGTCTCAATTTTGAGTCTCATAAAAGGGTCTGAATACGTAAATATTTGTATTTATTTAATCCATTTTAGAATCAGGTTGTAACGTGACAAAATGTGGATCAAGTCAAGGTGTCTGAATACTTTACGAAGGGACTGTATTGCCCCAGATACTCTAGCCCAGGGGTGCAGTGGTGTCAGACTCATTCCATGCAGGGCATAGTGTCTGCGAGTTTTTGTTATATTCTTTCAATTTGTGTTCAATTAAATCAGACTGGGTGAGGGGAGTTCCTAAATAATCAGTGACCTTTGTCATGTTCCCGTGCTCAGACTATACATGCATCAACCAAAGGTTGTGTGCTACATCATAGACTGTGCTGTCGCGCACCAGATTGCTATAACATATGTGGATAGCTGATGCGTAAAATACCTATCCAGGCATTGTAAGATCTGGCATTCGTCAGCAATGCAATGTCTGAGCAGAAGAACACGACCCTTAATTGATCAATCAAGTACAAGGGAGGAGTGAAAACCTGCAGACACTCAGCCCTCCACCTGTGGTGTAGCTGCTCCCGAGTCAGCCCCAATGTGGGTTTTGTGAAGGTTCAGCATTATCGTGCTGTTAATCCCACAAGCATGGTATTTAACTTTTTTTGAGAGTGAAAACAAATGTGTAGGAGAAAATACCTCTAAAATAATTGCTGAATGCTATGTTGGCATCCTAGGATGATCTGAATTGCCCGTACACACTCAAGTAGTACAACTGATGTACAACGCATTTGGCCCAACCGTTGTGATACAGAGTATTTATGCACCAAACTTTACACCAGCTTTGTGGAGATGCTGTTGTATCACAAAACTAAAAGTAATATCACAACCATTGTGTCAAATGCTTTGCACATCAGTTGCGCAACCTGAGTGTGTATGGGGCCTGAGGAGTATATGGAGCCTGAAGACGTTGCTGTGACAGAAGGATTTCTTATTTTCTAGGCCATACGGTCCAATGGCCTCTTCATGAACACAATTTACACATTCCTGTGCCCTTTTTTTCCTGTCTAAACATACTGCAATTCATTAGATAAGGATTTATTTTTATTTTTGAATAAATGTTTGAATAAACTGTCAAATAACTACGTTTTCACCTGTGTTTTAATGCACTTATCTATGAGCGATTGTATGAAAAGTTCTTTAATATTTTCTAGTTCTGCAATCTGCAACATGATAATTTACCTACTTACCCTGAAACGTAGTTTGACTATGGGGCCACATTTCAGATTAGTTTAAATATCCACTGCTGCAAACTTTAGCCATTTACCACAAAATTGCAAGACCAAATCATCTCAAGTGCTTTGGCCGGAATTTAATCCAAGGAACGCTGTGGAGAAGCGCATTGGACTGTCAACAATGCGTCTATTAAGGCAATGTTCCCGATGTTCCACCTTGTTTGGCACCCAGACTAACAGTACTTAACAAACAAACACAAAGTAAAGTCAACACCAGTTTATTTGTATGATTGTTATATTCATAACTTCAGGACAGTACAATTTAAATACATAAGTGCGTATAAATATGCAACAACAAAAAAGCATTGATCATAGACTTCCCTCAGACTTTGACATGCCAATCGAGAGCATCCTGTCGGGCTGTATCACCACCTGGTACGGCAACAGCTCCACCCACAACTGTAAGGCTCTCCAGAGGGTAGTGAGGTCTGCACAACGCATCACCGAGGGCAAACTACCTGCCCTCCAGGACACCTACACCACCCGATGTCATCCAGAAGGTGAGGTCAGTACAGGTACATCACAGCTGGGACCGAGAGACTGAAAAACAGCTTCTATCTTAAGGCCATCAGACTGTTAAACAGCCATCACTAACATTGAGTGGCTGCTGCCAACATACTGACTCAAATCTCTAGCCACTTTAAAAATGAAAAAATTGTATGTAATAAATGTGTCACTAGTCACTTTAAACAATGCCACTTTATATAATGTTTACATACCCTACATTACTCATGTAATGTACAGTGGGGCAAAAAAGTATTTAGTCAGCCACCAATTGTGCAAGTTCTCCCACTTAAAAAGATGAGGCCTGTAATTTTCATCATAGCTACACTTCAACTATGACAGACAAAATGGAGAAAAAAGATCCAGAAAATCACATTGTAGGATTTTTAATGAATTTATTTGCAAAGGTGGAAAATAAACTTTTGTTATTGAACAAATACTTATCTCAATACTTTGTTATTTACCCTTTGTTGGCAATGACAGAGGTCAAACGTTTTCTGTAAGTCTTCACAAGGTTTTCACACACTGTTGCCGGTATTTTGGCCAATTCCTCCATGCAGATCCCCTCTAGAACAGTGATGTTTTGGGGCTGTTGCTGGGCAACATGGACTTTCAACTCCCTCCAAATATTTTCTATGGGGTTGAGATTGGCTAGGCTGATTGGCTAGGTTGAGATTGGCTAGATTGGCTAGGCCACTCCAGGACCTTGAAATGCTTCTTACGAAGCCACTCCTTTGTTGCCTGGGCAGTGTGTTTGGGATCATTGTCATGCTGAAAGACCCAGCCACGTTTCATCTTCAATGCCCTTGCTGATGGAAGGAGGTTTTCACTCAAAATCTCACGATACATGGCCCCATTCATTCTTTCCTTTACACGGATCAGTCGTCCTGGTCCCTTTGCAGAAAAACAGCCCCAAAGCATGATGTTTCCACCCCCATGCTTCACAGTAGGTATGGTGTTCTTTGGATGCAACTCAACATTCTTTGTCCTCCAAACACGACGAATTGAGTTTTTACCAAAAGGTTCTGACCATATGACATTCTCCCAATCTTCTTCTGGATCATCCAAATGCTTTCTAGCAAACTTCAGATGGGCCTGGACATGTACTGGCTTAAGCAGGGGGACACGTCTGGCACTGCAGGATTTGAGTCCCTGGCAGCGTAGTGTGTTACTGATGGTAGGCTTAGTTACTTTGGTCCCAGCTTTCTGTAGGTCATTCACTAGGTCCCCCCGTGTGGTTCTGGGATTTTTGCTCACCGTTCTTGTGATTATTTTGATCCCACAGGTGAGATCTTGCGTGGAACCCCAGATCGAGGGAGGACAGGTGCCATTAATACAGGTAACAAGTGGAGGACAGAGGAGCCTCTTAAAGAATAAGTTACAGGTCTGTGAGAGCCAGAAATCTTGCTTGTTTGTAGTTGACCAAATACTTATTTTCCACCATAATTTGCAAATAAATTCATTAAAAATCCTACAATGTGATTTTCTGGATTTTTTTCTCATTTTGTCTGTCATAGTTGAAGTGTACCTATGATGAAAATTACAGGCCTCTCTCATCTTTTTAAGTGGGAGAACTTGCACAATTGGTGGCTGACTAAATACTTTTTTGCCCCACTGTATATACTGTACTCTATACCATCTACTGTATCTTGCATATGCCGTTCGGCCATCGCTCATCCATATAGTTGTGGTAGTTAGATATTACTGCATGGTCGGAACTAGAAGCACAAGCATTTCGCTACACTCGCATTAACATCTGCTAACCATATGACCAATAAAATTTAATTTGATGCCAATCTGTGGTAAATTGACTACATATTGTGAGTGTGGATGTTTAAGTGAACGCAAAACTATTTCCAACAGCTTGAAACCTCAGACTGAATACCAAGCCAAAAATGGGACTGGAGCATCTCCACGGGCTAAAAAAACATGCAGTGGGATTCCAAAATATTGGGACAGTTAGATTTTGTTGTTTTGGCTCTGTACTCCAGCACTTTGGATTTGAAATTATACAATGACTATGTTGAAGTCCAGACTGTCAGCTTTAATTTGAGGGTATATATAAGATTATACAACGGGTGGGTCTAATCCTGAATGCTGATTGGTTAAAAGTGCATTCCAGCAGGTGTCTACTCCACAAGTTACCACCGGTTAAGTCCATGATGTTAAAATGCCTATTTCCTCTCTTCCATCTGACTGAGCAAATCCACTGTCTCATCAGCCCAGACAGGGAAGTTATCAAATTGATCTCCACTATAAAAAGCATCTAGACATTATCTAATTTCTTTTAGACTAACATTTAGTTTCCAACTGCGGAGATTTGAATTAACCTTGCTGTTTATCTCTTCGACATTTGCAGCATATACAGTCGTGGACAAAAGTTGAGAATGACACAAATATTAATTTCCTCAAAGTTTGCTGTCTTTAGATATTAGATATTTTTGTCAGATGTTACTATGGAATACTGAAGTATAATTACAAGCAATTCATCAGTGTCAAAGGCTTTTATTGACAATTACATGAAGTTGATGCAAAGAGTCAATATTTGCAGTGTTGACCCTTCTTTTTCAAAACCCCTGCAATCCACCCGGGCATGCTGTCAGTTAATTTCTGGGCCACATCCTAACTGATGGCAGACCATTCTTGCATAATCAATGCTTGGAGTTTGTCAGAATGTGTCGGTTTGTTTGTCCACCTGCCTCTTGAGGATTGCCCACAAGTTCTCAATGGGATTAAGGTCTGGGGAGTTTCCTGGCCATGGACCCAAAATATCGATGTTTTGTTCCCCAAGCCACTTAGTTATCACTTTTGCTTTATGGCAAGGTGCTCCATCATGCTGGAAAAGGCATTGTTCGTCACCAAACTGTTCCTGGATGGTTGGGAGAAGTTCCACTCGGAGGATGTTTTGGTACCATTCTTTATTAATGGCTGTGTTCTGAGGTGTTCTATTTGTGTCATTCTCAAAACTTCTGGCAACGATTGTATATTCATAGTGGTTTCGATGGTTCTCCACACTATACTGGCTTGTTTAGGCAAACTATTTGAATTTTAGCTTTAGTTTTTCATTATACAGAATAATCTGTGCATAAAATAGTCACTTATCCCACTTAACCAAGATTTTCACCATCATTTGTAAAGCCCTAGTTATTTTGTTGCTTTGGGAAAGTAATTTCTGAAGAAATGTACTCTGTGGTCATTTACCAATTCACGTTGTCCCTCAGATTTCAGGTGAATCCTGTAACATGAACTGAACTTGTTTTAATATGGTTAAACTAATAATTTGTAAACTATTTTTAAACAAATAATTTTTCAAAAGACACAATTGAATATTTAAAAGTCAAATCATAGTGTAATGCCGGTGACTTGGTTGTACTCTTTTGGTGGAGGAAAACTGAGCGCGTCGACCATAACACCCTGTTACCGATAAACAGACAAGAAATGTTTAACAAGTTGAACATGAACACAAGCTTTTTGTTAAGCTTCTAATCAATTTTCTCTCCCTGTAGCACACAACAAGTTTCCATTCCCCCTGTCACAAGGAGAGTTATGGCTGAATTAAGAGGAAATCGTCAACCCTGTTACGATCAACGCCGGTCACTTTTTTAGTCATGTTCCTTAAAATAATTTTGAAAAGGTCTGGTTGTATGAGTTATTGAGGTAAAGGATGGTATGATGCAGTTCGGTACCTTAGTTTCTAGCGGCGTTCCTGCTCTAGACTACGTTCTCGGCTGTGGCCCTTGCAGTGAGCGGCTGCGGTGTCTCCCGCTCTCTCTCGCTGCGGTCCCTAGAACTGGAGCGACGCTTCTCCCTGTGGGGCGAGCGGGAATGCCCCCTGTACTCTCCAGAGGAGACCTGGGGGTGATCACATAGAGAGGAGGAAATATCTTAGGGGACAGCAGGTGAACACAATAATGATGGTTCGCTATGACTTGCAAGTACTCGTTTAGCAACAAACTCACACACAGCAAAACTGTGCTCCAACATTTTCTTGTGAGATTTAGTCCAGATTAATGTTGGAAAAATTCAAGGGTAACAGAGAAAAATATGACTTGAGTTTCAGCAACAGCCTTGATCAGAACTTGCCCCTGTGCATACTATTTTTGCATGTCTTGCTCAAACACAAATGTTAACTAGCAACACATGCATTGACATGAGTTGATTTTAGCAATCATTAACTGTTTCCACAGCATTAAGACTATAGCTAACACGTTTGAACATTGCCAATGGCTTTGCAAAGTACATGGCCGGCTCATCCCTATCCAACCCCACCTCTTCTTCAAGTGCTTCCTTCTCTCTCCTCCCTCTTCAGGTGATCCTGGTTTCTCTTCTCTTGCTTCTCCAGGACTGTTTTCTGATTTCCATTAGCATGCAAAACACACAATGATTTTGCTCACACACACTCATTCACAGGTAAAAGCATTTTCAAATGTGGCTGAATCAACTACTTCTATTTGAAGTATTTCCCTATAAATACTATTTGAAACTATTTCCCAAAACTTCTTTCCAAATACCCCTAGGACAGACCAGGGTACCATGGGAGTACTTGTTTGTGCATTTGAGTATTTTCAAATACATGCCATTGTATTTCCAAAGGCATTCTAAAAAAAGAGAGAATGAAAACGGTAGAAAGATGTGTTGCATGCCTAAACTTCCAAGTACAAGGGCCATCATATGTCTACAAGAAACTTAACACGAAGTGATGGCATAAACAATGGGAACCAATGATTCTTGTGCATGACCTGACCAAGTGATGTAAATGCCTTTAAATCAACAATAAAACAATGATCATGCACGTGACCTTTTACTAAAAGCTGCTTTGAGCGTTATTTGGCCAGTGTAAGTACAGATGTAGGATCTTAATTTGATAACCCTATTGCAGAATAACATTAGTAAAACCTGTACTGTATTTAAGGTTTGAAAGGTCTTCTGAAGTTTGACATTTCCTCTTTGAAATTTCATTCTTGATTTTCCCTTATAAAATATAGGCCATTATAATACTTTTATAGTTTATCATGTCTTTAGCCTATATAGTGTTTGTTTACATTTACTTTGTTTAAAAACATTGTAGTAAAACAAGCTTGTATTTTGGGTTCTGATGGGGTATGACATTTAAAGCAAACTCATGAGGCATTAATAAGTAATATTCAAGAATCAAATAATCCATTTATAAATCCAAAAATGGTTGTAGCACCTGCTGATTGTCCCTTTAAGGCTGAACCTAGATGTTAGACATACTTCCCTACTCCCACTGGTCTATAACCATTTATTCCCACCATCCCTTGCAGACAAAGCTTTTTAAATAAGGAAACAAGGCAGCAGTACACAGCCTCCTAAATGAATGATGCAGCACGCCCCCTTGGGCCAATTGAGATATCATGTGAAAAACAAATTATGTTATCGTGCGTGAAGATCTGCTGAAGATAACAGATTTTGGGCACAGTCATGCCTCTCGTTTCACCTGTTCCTCTCTGGTGACTCACACATTTCACTTATTAACCATAGCTCTCGCTTTGGGCTAATCAGTGTAATTTTGTAAATGTCAGATCTCTATGGCAAGACACATCATTCATGCAAGTGCCAGTGACGTCTGAGATGTCACATGTGACTTAAGTACATGGGACAAATTGAGGACCTTTTTATAAAGATCGCACCTTTGAAACCCAAGTAGATTCAAGATTCTAAATTCCCCAATTCTTTAGATACTTACAAGCCTGAGACTGGGCCCCAAAAAAGTACAAATGACTTCCCACTGGTACCATCTCATACCATTTATTTTTTAATGATATATTCAAAACCAATCTGACTGCTGTCTATTCAAAATTGATTGTCACTTCCTGCCTACAAACATTTAAATCAACTTGTTAACAGGATTTAGGAATTGGAATTGCAATTGGGATTGTATTCTGGAAAAAACATGCCTTATATTTATATACCAGGCCTATTGTTACACTTTTCAAAGTGACACATAGAAGTCACTATACAAATGCCAAACCTGCTAGGTTGTTAGTAACTTACATGGAGTATAAAAAAAACAAGGCACACTTGCTCTTACCATGACAGACTGAGCAGCTGAAAGCTTTAATCCCTTACTGACATCACTTTTTAAATCCACTTCAAATCACTGTAGAAAAAGGATTTTTAAGCCGAGACAATTGAAATGTCAAATCAAACTTTATTAGTCACATATGCGTGTACAGCAGATGTTTTTGCAGGTGAAGTGAAATGCTTGTGCTTCTACTTCTGACAGTGCAGCAATATCTAACAATTTCACAACATATTCCTAATACATACATATCCAAGTAAAGGAATGGAATTAAGAATATATGGACAAGCAATGTCAGAGCGGCATAGACTAAGATACAGTTGAAGTCAGAAGTTTACATACACTTAGTTTGGAGTCATTAACTTATATATATATATATATATTACGTATTGAGCAACAAACATTTTTTTTACATTACTGTGTAGTTTTCCAATACAATTGTCTGACGGTGAAGTGGACAGAAGGAAATCCTCACAATACATTTAATAGATCAAATATTGCTACCATTGTAACGGATTTCTTCGTTTGTCGCAAGAAAGTCGGACCGAAATGCAGCGTGTTGGTTACTCTTGTTTTTTAATGAAGAAAAATGGAACGATACATGAAATAACTAATAAATACAACAACAAAAAACTAACGGAACGTGAAACCTAAGTACAGCCTATTTTTTTTTTTTATAAAAAAAAATAATTTATTATCTTCAATACCATTCATTCTTTACAACTCATAATTTACATACATACTCAAATAATGGTATTTTAATTAAACTAATTAAACTAAACATAAACCCCAAACAAAACCTCAGGGGAGCATCTTTCCTCCCCGTCACCCTACAAAATACCTTTCCCTATCTCCCCGTCCCTAATCTATCCTCTTACAAATCTAAATGACACCCAGCCCTAAACCCCCTTCCACCTCTCCCGAGCAGCATGCTGCCCCCACTTCCTCTCCTCCCTCTTCATCCTCCCCTCAAATCTCCTTCCACCCTCCTCACTATCCCTTCCACCCCCAATCTCTCCCTGTCTTCACCATGTTCTGCCTTGCTTCCCACAGCCCCCGTTTAAAGAGACTCATGAGAAGCCAGAGCAGAAACCTGTCCCTATCCGTCCCTCTCGCTCTCCCTACACCCCTCTCTAACCTGGCCCACGTCAATACAAAATCCCCCTTTACCAAACCTAACAACACCCGTGCCCTAGCCCATACTACTCCGGCAAAAGCACAGTCCCAAAAGACATGGCGCACAGTCTCCTCCCTGCCACAAGAGGATCTTGGACAGGTGGGGGATTGCACCAAACTATACCGGTACAAGATGGAACGTACCGGCAAACACTTATGAAGGCTCAACCAATTCAGGTCCTTGAGCCTGTTGTCCAGACCCCGCGCCTGCACTCCCTCCCAGACCACTTCCGAGATGCCCACTACAGGCGCCGGACTCCCTGCCTTTCTGACCTCCTCGTACAGGTGCCTATGATCTAAACCTACTCGGGCAACTTCAACCTCAGTGTGCGCACGCAGCCACTTGGCCGCATGACCAAAGTGCCACGGCAGCTGTTCCGCCCGAGGACCCGTGTTAGACCACACCATTATGCTTCTCGCCTGATACGAGAAAAACACCCGCAGGAGGTAACTGGACGGGTGTATCACTGGCTGAGCAAGCTCCGTTAACAAGAAAGAAACAAAAATTGTGTCCAGCTTGAGGGGGAAATGTGGTACCCCCCTACCTCCCTCCCCGATGGGACAGATCATGCGTGCCCTGGCGACCCACTCGCACCTGCCACTCCACATAAACTGAAACACAAGCCTCACTAGAGGCCTCCTCAGACAAGCCGGCAATGGGTAGATGTATGCCAAATACAAAAGAGACGGCAACACATCCACCTTTAGGACCAGGACTTTGCCCATAAAAGACAAATACCTAGCTTTCCACATTGCTAGCTTCCTCTGTACCACTGCGATACGCATGTTCCAGTTTAGTGTCGCTGAGCCGGAGGTCTCAAAAAGGACCCCGAGAATCCTCAGGGCCCCCTCACAGAGAGATAACCCCCAGGCACATCCGTTCTACCGCGCCATCTTCCGAAAAACTTGACGGAAGACTTTGCATGGTTCAGAACTGCTCCCGACGCTCGGTTGAAATCCCCAAAGATGGCAAGGGACCTTGTCAGGCACGAGTCCTTGCACAACAGCAAGGAAGTGTCGTCGGCGTACTGCGTCATCTTAACACGCAGCCCACCACTTCCAGGGATCAGCAAACCTTCCACCCCTGTGTCTGCCCTAATGGCAGCCCCCAGAGGCTCCATGTACAGAACGAAGAGGAGAGCCGAGAGTGGGCACCCCTGCCTGACCCCAGACGAGAGGTCAAAAACGTCACCCAAGTGACTATTTACACTAACTCGGCACCCCGCTCCGACATATAATGTACGAATCCATCCTATAAACTTCTCCCCAAATCCTAATCGACCTAACACTCTGAATAAAAAGGATCTATTCACGCGATCGAAGGCTTTCGCCTGATCTAGCGCTGCTACCATAAAAGGCAGTCCTCTATCTTCAACCCAAGCGATGGAGTCCCTGATTAACTGTAGGTTCCATCTAATAGAGCGGCCCTCTACCCCGCACGTCTGATCCTCATGAACGACGTAGGGAAGGGCTGTGCACAACCGGTCTGCTAAAACCTTTGCAAGTAGCTTGTAATCTACACACAGCATGGTCAACGGCCGCCAGTTGCCAAGGTCTGTTACTTCCCCCTTCTTATATAAAAGTGACAGCACACCAACAGCCATTGATCCCCCCGGGACCCCCGTCTCAAGGATGGCCTTCAAGACTTCGAGGACCACTGGTCCAAGTATACCCCAAAACTTGAGATAAAACTCAGCCGGCAGCCCATCCATCCCAGGCACCTTCCCTTTTCCCATCCTCCTAAGAGCGCTCTCAACCTCTTCTAGTGAGATCTGGGCCTCCATCACTTCTCTAATGTCCTCCGGCAACCGCCTGGACAAGTGTTCTAAAAACACATTTCCCTGCTCTACATCTATTTCCCTTTCCTTAAATAAACCTTGGAAATGATCAGTTGTCACCCTGACCATATCCTCTGGTTCTCTAACTATACTACCATTTTCTTCCCTAACACCATGCATTACCTTCCTACTCTGTCTTGCCCTAACCAACTTAAAGAACATAGCAGAACAAGTCTCATTATGTTCTAGAAAGCCACTATGCGCACGCTCCAGGAAAGCTCGAGCCTTCCGCTCCTGCAACTCCCTGAGCTGCGCCTTTAGGGTTGCGGATCTCTCCCAGTCAAACGACCCGCCGAGGTTGCCTGCCTCGTATTCGAGTTCAATTAACCTTTGGATACGATCCACCTCCCTCCTCTCCTCCCTTTTTTCCCTCTTGCAATACCCTATTAGTCTAGAATGTAATTGTATGCTGTAGCATTTATATTTCCCGTCACTGGAACTAAGGGGCCTAGCCCAAACCATGAAAAACAGCCCCAGACGATTATTCCTCCACAAAACTTTACAGTTGGGACGATGCATTCCATTTATTTCCATTTAAGTCATTTGGCAGACGCTCTTATCCAGAGCGACTTACAAATTGGTGAATTCACCTTATGACATCCAGTGGAACAGCCACTTTACAATAGTGCATCTAAATCATTTAAGGGGGGGTGAGAAGGATTTACTTTATCCTATCCTAGGTATTCCTTAAAGAGGTGGGGTTTCAGGTGTCTCCGGAAGGTGGTGATTGACTCCGCTGTCCTGGCGTCGTGAGGGAGTTTGTTCCACCATTGGGGGGCCAGAGCAGCAAACAGTTTTGACTGGGCTGAGCGGGAACTGTACTTCCTCAGTGGTAGGGAGGCGAGCAGGCCAGAGGTGGATGAACGCAGTGCCCTTGTTTGGGTGTAGGGCCTGATCAGAGCCTGGAGGTACTGCGGTGCCGTTCCCCTCACAGCTCCGTAGGCAAGCACCATGGTCTTGTAGCGGATGCGAGCTTCAACTGGAAGCCAGTGGAGAGAGCGGAGGAGCGGGGTGACGTGAGAGAACTTGGGAAGGTTGAACACCAGACGGGCTGCGGCGTTCTGGATGAGTTGTAGGGGTTTAATGGCACAGGCAGGGAGCCCAGCCAACAGCGAGTTGCAGTAATCCAGACGGGAGATGACAAGTGCCTGGATTAGGACCTGCGCCGCTTCCTGTGTGAGGCAGGGTCGTACTCTGCGGATGTTGTAGAGCATGAACCTACAGGAACGGGCCACCGCCTTGATGTTAGTTGAGAACGACAGGGTGTTGTCCAGGATCACGCCAAGGTTCTTAGCGCTCTGGGAGGAGGACACAATGGAGTTGTCAACCGTGATGGCGAGATCATGGAACGGGCAGTCCTTCCCCGGGAGGAAGAGCAGCTCCGTCTTGCCGAGGTTCAGCTTGAGGTCGTGATCCGTCATCCACACTGATATGTCTGCCAGACATGCAGAGATGCGATTCGCCACCTGGTATTGGGGCAGGTAGCATTCTCCTGGCATCCACCAAACCTAGATTCATCCGTCGGGTAGAGCATGATGCCGGGTGGAGCATGGGTGGAGCATGATTCATCACTCCAGAGAACGCCTATGGCGGTGAGCTTTACCACTCCAGCCAACGCTTGCAATTGCGCATGGTAATTTTAGGCTTGTGTGGCTGCTCGGCCATGGAAACCAATTTCATGAAACTCCCGAACAGTCATGCTGGTGTTGCTTCCAGAGGCAGTTTGGAACTTGGTATCAATTATTACACGCTATGCATTTCAGCACTCGGTAGTCCCGTTCTGTGAGCTTGTGTGGCTTGCCACTTCATGGCTGAGCCGTTGTTGCTCTTAATGTTTTCACTTTACAATAACAGCACTTAGTTGACCAGGGCAGAAATAACTGACTTGTTGGAAAGGTGGTTACCTATGACAGTGCCACGTTAAAAGTCACTGAACTCTTTAGTAAGGCCATTCTACACCCAATATTTGTCTATGGAGATTGCATGGCTGTGTGCTTGACTTTATGCACCGGTCTGAAACGGGTGTGGCTGAAATAAGAAGGTAGGGAGGGTCAGTTCCTCAGGTAAGAACCATAGTCTTGTAGTGGATGCAAGCTTCGACTGGAAGCCATGGAGTGTGCAGAGGAGCGGGGTGACATGGGAGAACTTGGGAAGGTTGAAAACCAGGCGGGCTGCAGCATTCTGGAAAAGTTGCAGGGATTTCATGGCACAAGTGGGGAGCCCAGCCAACAGTGAGTGGCAGCAGTCCAGAAGGGAGAGGACAAGTGTTGTAAGGCATGAACGGGTCACTGCTTTAATGTTTGCAGAGAACGACAGGGTATCGTCCAGGGTCACGCGAAGGTTCTTTGCACTCAGGAGGCAAACACTCTGAAGTTGTCAACCGTTATGAAGAGTTATGGGTTGGTTTCTTAAGGAGGGGAGCAACTTGGGCCATTTTGAAGTCAGAGGGGATGCAACCAGTGGTCAGGGATTAGTTTATCAAGGTGTCAAGCTTGAACTTTTTGAGGAACTCTCCAAGGGCACCTGGTGGGCGACACATGACAATGCTTAGGTGGACAAGTGACATCATGGAATTCAAATTATGCGAGGGAGAAAAGAGAAACTCCATGACCAGATGCTCCCAGACTATGAGAGAAAACAGTCAGATGAAGAAAAAGCAACTGGAGTAGCAGTTCTCTGGGGTGATCCATGACTCCGTCAGGGCCAAAAAGTCAAAGACTGAAGAGCAGCATAGACATTCTTGACCGCAGAGCGGCAGTTCCAAACATTGCCAAAGACCCGGAATTCCACAAGGGTTGTGCGTACAAGGTACACTAAATTAGAAAGGTTGCAGCCAATGCATGAGGAGCGTCTGTGAAGCCTAAAGGGAGAGGTGCAAACAGGTAGAGAAAACACACAGTTGATAAAGCTACAAAATATAAAAATGAGATCATCTGTATACTGAAGTGAGAGTGGTGTGGAGCTTCTGCTCTTTCCTTCCTCAAAAAAACTCAGTCTTAGTTTTGCAACAAAACCGCCACTGACACGACCACCGTTTACAGTTGCCTCTGAAACCAGGGGAGACTGAAAAACACTAATTGCTAATTGACTAGCAGAGGTGGAGAGCACGCCTACCTGTACTAATTGCTGATTGCCTAGCAGAGGTGAAACCATTCGCCCCCAATACAGCCGTTGATTACCAAAACAAGTCACAAATTGCCCAGCGCTGACATACTGGTTATTACTTAAAATGTATCAATTGAAAGTGCGTGATCACAGCTCCAATCCACATGTGTTGGTCATTACTGAGACACGGTTAAGAAAGAGTATTTTGAACACTGATGTTAACCTTTCTGGTTATAACCTTATTTGGCAAGACAAATCTTCCAAAGATTGTGGAGTGACAATCTTTAGCAAGGAACACCTTCAGTGCAGGGTTGTCTCCACCAAGTCTGTCCTCTAAAAATGAGATTTGCTGGCTTTATGCATTAGACTTTCAAATAACTCTTTGTTGACTGTTGCTGCGTGTTATCGGCCACCATCAGCACCGGCTTCAACCCTAAATGTCCTAAGCTCTCCTTTGGCACCTTACACAAAGTCTGAATTTCACCTGAATCTATGTGACCTAAACTGGGACATGCTTATTAAACCACCTGACCAAGTCCTAAAGCAATACAACTCTCTAAATCTTTCTCAGATTATTACCAATCCCACAAGGTATGAAACCCAGAAAAGGCAACTCTCCTTGATGTTATCCTTACAATTAATCCTGATATGTATCAGTCTGGTGTTTTCTTTAATGGCCTTAGTAATCACTGTTTTACAGCCTGTGTTTGTAATGGCTGCTCAGTGAAACAACCTTGACTTGTCATAGAGGCTTGCTAAAAAACTTTAATGAACAAGCCTTCCTTCATGTTCTGGCCTCTATAAATTGGTATAGAATCAGTTTGATCTATATTGATCTGTCGAGGACACTTGGACCTTCTTTTTTGATATTTTGAGTGGTATTGTTAACAAATGCGCCCGGGGTCAGTCTGTTATATCTGGAGTACTTCTCCTGTTTTATTCAGTGTCCTATGTGAATTTAAGTATGCTCTCTCTAATTCTCTCTTTCTTTCTCTCTCTCGGAGGACCTGAGCCCTAGGACCATGCCTCAGGACTACCTGGCATGATGACTCCTTGCTGTCCCCAGTCCACCTGGCCGTGCTGCTGCTCCAGTTTCAACTGTTCTGCCTGCGGCTATGGAACCCTGACCTGTTCACCGGAGGTGCTACTTGTCCCAGACCTGCTGTTTTCAACTCTCTAGAGACAGCAGGAGCGGTAGAGATACTCTTAATGATCGGCTATGAAAAAGCCAACTGACATTTACTCCTGAGGTGCTGACTTGTTGCACCCTTGACAACTACTGTGATTATTATTATTTGACCATGCTGGTCATTTCTGAAAATTTCAACATCTTGGCCATGTTCTGTTATAATCTCCACCCGGCACAGCCAAAAGAGGACTGGCCACCCCTCATAGACTGGTTCCTCTCTAGGTTGCTTCCTAGGTTTTGGTCTATCTATGGAGTTTTTCCGAGCCACCATGCTTCTACACCTGCATTGCTTGCTGTTTGGGGTTTGAGGCTGGGTTTCTGTACAGCACTTTGAGATATCAGCTGATGTAAGAAGGGCTATATAAATCGATCTGATTTGATTTGATAAAGAAAATGAGAATTAAAAACAGGTTCAGCCACCTTACTCGACCGTGATCTGGCAGTTACTGCACCTCAATAATTCCATTTGGCAAATCGTTTGGCACACACATACTCAGGCTGACTGGCTCTTGTTCAGGCAAATGAGAAATAAGTGCACTCAGGCTATCCGGAAGGCCAAAGTTAGTCACTTTAAGGAGCAGTTCTCTCTCTGTGAGTCAAACCCCACAAAGTTCTGGAAAACAGTTAAATACCTGGAGAATAAACTCTCCTCCTCACAGCTGCCCAAGTTGCTCTAATGTGGCTATCCCCAATACTCCTCCTCTCTCTTCCCCTGCCTCGCTACAAAGTTTATCCCAGCAGGCGGTCACTGAGTCTGGGGTGCTAAAGGAGATCCTTGAACTTGACCCCAAAAAACATCTGGTGCAGATGGTTTAGGCCCTTTCTTCTTTAAGGTTGCTGCCCCTATCATCCTCAAGCCTATCTCTGACCTTTTTAACCTGTCTCTCCTCTCAGGAAGCTGTTGGCACGGATAGCAATGGCAGCTTCGCTTCAAGTCCTTAGGAAACTGTACAGTATTGTTTATTTATGTATTATTTCTTACATTGTTAGCCCGGAAAACCTTAAGTGTTATTACATACAGCCAGGAAGAACTATTGGATATCAGAGAGACGTCAATATACCAGCACAACCAGCATTACAACCAGGAATACGATTTTCCCAAAGCAGATCCTTCGTCTGCACCTTCCAGGGCATTTGAACTGATTCCAGAGGCCAACCCAAAACAACACCGTCGGAGGAGAGGATGCCGGAGGAGAGGGTGCCGGAGCAGTCTTCTAGTGAGGCGTGCGTGCACACCACCCACTGATTCCGAGTATATTACTTGCTGATCCTCAACACATAGGCCCCTAAGGGTGCGTGCTCAGTCCCCTCCTGTACTCCCTGTTCACTCATGACTGCACGGCCAGGCACGACTACAACACCATCATTAAGTTTGCCGATGACACAACACAGACAACAACGAGACAGCCTATAGGGAGGAGGTCAGAGACCTGGCCATGTGTTGCCAGAACAACAACCTCTCCTTCAACATGCTCAAGACAAAGGAGATGATTGTGGACCACAGGAAAAAGAGGACAGGGCACGCCCCCATTCTCATTGACGGGGCTGCAGTGGAACAGGTTGAGAGCTTCAAGTTCCTTGGTGTCCACATCACCAACAAACTAACATGGTCCAAGACAGTCGTATAGAGGGCACGACAAAACCTAAGCCCCCTCAGGAGATTGAAAAGATTTGGCGTGGGTCCTCGGATCCTCAAAAGGTTCTACAGCTGCACCATCGAGTGCATCCTGACCAGTTGCATCGCTGCCTGGTATGGCAATTGCTTGGCCTCCGACCACAAGGCACTACAGAGGGTAGTGCGAAAGACCCAGTACGTCACTGGGGCCAACCTTCCTGCCATCCAGGATCTCTATACCAGGCGGTGTCAGAGGAAGGCCCAACAAATTGTCAAAGACTCCAGCCACCCTAGTCATTGACTGTTTTCTCTGCTACCGCATGGCAAGCGGTACCGGAGCGCCATGTCTGGTGCAAGAGGCTTCTAAACAGCTTCCACCCCCAAGCCATAAGTTTCCTGAGTACCTAATCAAATGGCTATCCAGACTATTTGCATTGCACCCCCTCTTTTACACTGCTGCTACTCTCTGTTGTTATCATCTAAGCATCGTCACTTTAATAACTTTACCCACATGTACATATTACCTCAACTAACCAGTAACCCGCACATTGACTCTGCACCGGTATATGGTCTCGCTATTGTTATTTTACTGCTGCCTTTTAATTACTTGTTACTTTGATTTCTTATTCTTATTCGTGCACATTCAAATATATTTTTCCCTTTACAAATTATTAGATCCCCTAATAACGCACTGCAAAAATGAACTTGGACCAGAATGTACTCGCTCTCCCAACTAATTATTGTTTCTGCAATGAGGATTCACCCTCTTAGAGAATTAACTTATCTGCAGATACTCGTTGTTTTGAGCTCAAAAAGCAGTAGTAGCAGGGGCGGCAGGGTAGCCTAGTGGTTAGAGCGTTGGACTAGTAACCGGAAGGTTGCAAGTTCAAACCCCATCTGTCGTTCTGCCACTGAACAGGCAGTTAATCCACTGTTCTTAATTTGCCTAGTTAAATAAAGGTAAAAAAAAAAATTAGGGACCCTAATGAACGGCTCTGTCATCGATATGATTCCCGACACGTTCGCCAAAAATAACAGTTTGTTAGCGAACAAAAGGAATCAGACAGAAGGCTCATGCTGTCAAAATGTCAGCGCCCAGAGAAGACACTTTCCGGGGCAGGAAATCACGACTGTGCTTGAATCCGAAAGCAAGTGACTCCTGAGACTCCTGTGATAATGTATGGAAAATAGTGAAATCAAAGAATGGAACAAAATGAGCAAAATTTGTAGTAGAAGACAAGGACCGGTCCAATAATGCATTTCTTATTGGGTATAGTTTTTTGGACAAGGATATTCATTTGGGAAATCCATTTGTAATATCGAGGACTGTGAAGAAACAGTAGGAAAGGTGGATTCAATCAAGGTGACTAGAAGCAGCCTTCTTTGGGTTAATTGTGTTGATGAAGAACAGAAGAAGCATGCACTGGATCTGTCAAAATTGTCCACGTCAGAAGTAACATGTATTGATCTTCGGAGCAGGGCTCCTGCCAAAGGAGTTAAAGCTGGAGTCTCATTGGATATAGATGAGTACCTTAGTCAGAAAATCCCAGGAGTGGTCAGTGCACGTTGCCTGACCCACATGGTAAATGGAAGGAAGGAGAAAAGCCTGCCGATATTATTGTTTGAAGAGAATCTACCTGAATATGTGAAGCTTGGGTATGTGAGGTAAGCGCTGAGAGCATTTGTGTCCAAACCATTACACTGTGGAAATTGTAAAGGATATGGTCACGTGTCAAATGTTTGCAGACAGGCGAAGTATGATATTGAATAATCTATGAATGGAAAATGTTGCAACTGTGGTGGTGATCATGTCAGGGTGAAGGATTTGTAAGTCGCTCTGGATAAGAGCGTCTGCTAAATGAATGTAAAATGTAAATGTAAGGAGGTCAAGGATCATGGCTGCGCAGCAGATCTCCTATGTGGAGGCGGTGAAGAGAGTCAAAGGGGCAGTAGGCAACAGTTTTGAAGATATAGCAGTGGATGCATTGCAACCAGGTAGATTTTGAGGCATTTATAGCCACAGTGATTAATTGTACCGCTCAAGTGTCTAAGAATTCAAAGAAGCTGAATTCTATCATTATATCTGATACGTTTTTGGGGCTCCAAAACTTCACGGCAGAAGCACTACTGTCCCGCCCTCACAGGAGGCTTCTGAGCCTGTGTTGGGACCTGATTTAGAATTAGGTTTTTACAGAAAAGCAGGTTGATTTTGTTTAGTTAATTTATTTTTTGTTTGTTTTTATGTTATTTGTACCCAAATGTTTTTTTGAAACTTATTTTTTATTGACGGTTAGCCAGGGGCACACTGCAACACTCAGACATAATTTACAAACGAAGCATTTGTGTTTCGTGACAATGCCAGATTAGATGCAGTAGGGATGACCAAGGATGTTCTGTTGATAAGTGTGTGAATTGGAGCATTTTCCTGTCAAAATGTAACTAGTACTTTTGGGTGTCACGGAAAATGTATGAAGTAAAAAGTACATTATTTTCTTTCGGAATGTAGTGAAGTAAAAGTTTACAAAAATATAAAGAAAGTACAGATAAGTATTGGGACAGGGAGGAATGGAGGGGAAAAAAGAGGCTGATGAAAATGAGGTTGAATTTAAATTTGAGGAAAATGGTAATTAAAAAATGGAGAGATGGGGTGTCAAAGAAGATTGGTATCAAGTGCAAACAGAGTGAGCCGAGCTTCATACCTTGTTCTGGAGGTGAAATGGAAGTGAATGAGGGTGAGTTAAGTGAGGTGGAACGTGTGGTGAAGAGCTCGGAACCCGAGCCTGGCATTGGTGGATATGATAAAGAAGATAAATTCTTGCCTTTTGGCGAGATGCATTTGGGGTTTCAGAGTGGGTGGGAAAGCAGTTGAATCAGTGAAGGTAACCTGTAGTGGACGTGTGATATTTGTTTTTGTGTTTCTTCTCACCAAAGGGAGCAGGGGCCACATGTTCGCAACTTGGGTCAAGATGTGTTTCTTGCTTTGCTCTTAGAACCATGGCACCATTGAAAGGAGTGATTTCTGGGGTAGCGTTAAGTATGGAGGTGGAGCAATTGAAGTTGAAGATTCCTGGTGTTTGTGATGCCCACATTTGCAGCATTTTGAAGGAGGGAGATTCCAAGATGTGCAGGAGGGCATGGGATAGAGGACTGTGTAGTTTTGGTGGATAAAGTTGTGTGTGTCAACTGTAGGGGTGCCCATGTTGCTAAGAATCAGAAGTGTCCGGTGCGAGAGAGGTAGGTTGAGGTGGCTGGAGTCAGAGTAGTGCACAAGGTGTCGTATGCTGAGGCAGTGAACAAAGTAGAGGAGGATAGGTCAAAGGATCCTGAGAGAATCCCTGTGAGTAGTTGTTGGCCTATCGGAGTGATAGGCCAACGAGTAATATATGCTTCAATGTTGGATTCTTAGAGTTCATAGCATTGGTTATCAACTGTACCGCAGAAATGGAATGTAAAATCACAGAAAATAGATTTAATAGTCCTGATTCCTGTGACTAATCCATTTGTGGCTATTTAACCTCTGAATATCAGCTAACCAACATTATCAGGAGTTATTGCGAGCCTATTTGCAATGTGTTTACACAATGGGAAATGGGAAAGTATTTTATTTTTTCGCTATGATCAGCTTGTCAAAAATTGATGGATACAAACTTGAAACCACTGATCATGACAATGGGGTGAAACTCCTGGACAACAGTTGTGACTGTCCATTCCATATTGTCCATTTTACTTTGACCTGTCCTGTTTTTAGGATATGTTGTTTGTTAACATGGCAGCTCATTAGTCAGGTTAGGCTATTTGATCAGAGAAACCTGCATGATGCAAAAAGTGTCCATCTCATTACATTGTCATACATTTTATCTCCAGGCTGTAGGCTACAGAAAAGGCCACATACAATTTTTTTTTTACCATATCCTATATGTTCTACATTTTTGTTAGAGAATTTTCGTGATGGAACGAACGTTGGTGGAGCGCTTCAAAGATGCATCTCACCAACAGCACCCTGGAGAGGCGTGCTGGGAATGGACAAGCAAAATATTTTGCCTTTGACAATTTGGGCACTGCTTATCAAAGGGCGGCATGAGCGCTCACCTAAAAACCCCATATGCCACTGGTTGAGAGAAATTGTCATTGTTTTGGGCAGAATTATGTGTGTTGTTGGAAGTGCGTCTTGGTCAGTTTAGCTCAGAAAAGGCTATCTGCCGCCACAGGCGGGCCGGCAGTGGGTATATGAGAATTGACTTCAGAAGAGTTAGAGGGTGTGTTGAGTACCTCATCCTTCCAGGCCATTGGCATGGTGCATGAGCAATAGGGTCAAAGTATTGGAATGGGGTAGTGGATTTTTAACGAGTGTAGGGTTAGTTGGAAGGTTTTTATTTTTCCCCTTTTTATCACATGTACAATGGATTTATATTATAGTCCAGTTGGGGGCGGTAATGCAACATATTTGATGCCAACTGCAGTTTAACCCCAAAGAAGAAGAATTTCTCAACGTTAGCCCACGTGTGTTGTTGTTTCGAAGGAATCCGCGCTCATTAAGCACCAATAATAAGAAGATAATGGGAAAAAATAAACAGACGAAACTCGCAGAGGCATTTAAACAAGGTGCTACGACTGGGCAATATCCAAGGTAACGCTGACCAGCTGGTTCGCTCTTCTTTGTCCTACAGGCTTGTTAGCTATCTAAGTTAGCATGCTAGCTATCTTGAGAGTTAGTTACCCAGTTAGCAATGAGCACTCAGGAGGCCGGGGTCCCTCCAGTCCAGAATGGTCGCACCCCAAGCGACCGCTTTCTTGCCAATCGCCTCATTCACTGGGCCGTTTTCACTAGTGCCGTTTTCCTCATCCGGCGACACTATATATATATCACTCACACAGGGTTGGGTAGGTTACTTTATAAATGTAATCCGTTAGTTGCTAGTTACCTGTCAAATTGTAATCAATGTAATTTTTGGATAACCCAAACTCAGTAACGTAATCTGATTACATTCAGTTACTTTTAGATTACTTTCCCCTTAAGAGGCTTTGGAAGAAGACAAAACTGTATGTTAACAATTGAACCACATCTATTGCAGGATAAATCAATGTTAAAGTTTATATAGCTGGCCATATATGGATGTTACATTTTACTTTATGGGTTGGTTATGTAGGCTTCTTCTAACCCATTGCTTTCTACATATAAAGTATGATTAAATTAGACTTGGTTTTTAATGTAAAGATGTATCAGAATTCCAATAAATGTTATACTGCCTTGATCTTCAAGAATAGGACTTGGAAATGTGGAAGTATAGAATAGCTGAATTGTTTTACCTGCGCATAACCCCAAAGCTATGGATTTATTACGCAGCCCTACTCTGTTTATGATTTTGTCATGGATGGCTGATTGGGTTTATTGATTCCTGTTGAAAAATAAATGCTGCGCTCATGGAATGGCATGCTTGAGCACTACTGGAAAAGGCCATATGCTGCATTTGCTATAGGCCTAATGTTAAACGTTTTGTTGGTGACACTTTAATGTCTTGATAATCTACAGATGAAACAATAACAACGGTCGCCCCGTCTCTGTTTTGGTAAAAAGCTGAGTGATGGGCCTGGAGAAATGTAACCACTCTCAGATTAATAGACAGAGCTACAGTCAAAAGTTTGGACACAACTACTCATTCCAGGGTTTTTCTTTTCTTTTTACTCTTTTCTACATTGTAAGACATCAAAACTATGAAATAACACACATGGAATCATGTTGTAACCAAAAAAGGGTTAAACAAATCAAAATATATTTGAGATTCTTCAAAGTAGCCACCCTTTGGTTTGATGACATCGTTGCACACTTTTGGCATTATCTCAACCAGCTTCATGGGGTAGTCACCTGGAATGCATTTCAATGTGCCTTGTTCATTTGTGGAATTTCTTTCCTTAATGCGTTTGAGCCAATCAATTGTGTTGTGACAAGGTAGGGGTGGTATACAGAAGATAGTCCTATTTGGTAAAAGACAAAGTCCATATTATGGAAAGAACAGCCAAAATAAGCAAAGAGAAACAACAGACCATCATTACTTTAAGACATGAAGGTCAGTCAATCAGGAAAATGTCAAGAACTTTGAAATTTTCTTCAAGTGCAGTTGCAAAAACCATCAAGCGTTATGATTAAACTGGCTCTCATGGGGACCACCACAGGAAAGGAAGACCCAGAGTTACTTCTGCTGCAGAGGATAAATTCATTAGAGTTAGACCAAGAAGGAGACCAAGAAGGAGAGTGCTGCACCTGGCCTCCACAAACATCTGACCTCAACACAATTAAAATGGTTTGGGATGAGTTGGACCGCAGAGTGAAGAGGAAATCGGCCAACAAGTGCTCAGCATATGAGGGAACTCCTTCAAGACTGTTGGAAAAGCATTCCACGTGGAGCTGGTTGATGGAATGCCAAGAGTGTATAAAGCTGTCATCAAGACAAAGGGTGGCTACTTTGAAGAATATATAAAACATATTTTGATTTGTTTAAAAACAATTGGATTACTACATGATATGTGTTAGTTCTACAATGTAGAAAATAGTAAAAAGAGAAACCCTTGAATGAGTAGGTGTGTCCAAACCTTTGACTGTTACTGTATACCTCTTTTTTTTTTTATTTTTTTTTTAAATAAACACTGGTACTGGAGACCTTCAGATGAGTCTTGTAAGCAAAACAGAACACCATTGTGTTCCTGCGAGTCAAATTTCAATAGAGTGGTGTTAATAGTTTGTAGACCAAACTGTTCAGATGCTTCATACGATTTTGTGAGAAGACCAATTTTCAGATTTGTCTCATGGTCTGACAAACACCACTCTAGCTCTGCCACCTTTCACTGCAGATGCGGAAGGGCGATATCGGCGGATGCAGTGGATTGAGACGCAGCCCTTGCAAAGACACAGTTGTCTCTAGCTTAAACAGACAGATTTATTTTGGGGGGTACTTTTTACCCCTTTCTTTTCTCCCCAATTTTGTGATATCAATTGGTAGTTAGTCTTGTCCCATCTCTGAAACTCCCATACGGACTCAGGAGAGGCAAAGATCGAGAGCCATGCGTCCCTCTGAAACATGACCCTGCCAGGCTGCGCTGCTCGCTTTACCCGGAAGCCAGCCGCACCAATGTGTCCGAGGAAACACTTTACAACTGGCGACCGAAGTCAGCGTGCATGTGCCTGGCCTGCCACAAGTCGCTAGAGCACGATAGGACAAGGTCATCTCGGTTTTCATTTGAAGCATCATTTTATCCTTTGCTTGTTTGTAACAATTGCAAAGACATTGGCAACTTTGTATTTGTAGTCAACTTCGTTCTGAAGTTATCAGCGGTCACAGAGAGAATGAAGTTGCTTATCTATATGTTCAGCTGAGATCTTCTGTGTATAAAGTGACCATAGATGCTTTTTTGCCCTTCTAACGACGCACTAACAGTAGCTGTTCTACAAGTGGTCTGAGGCAGCCGTTAAATAATGTGCAGTTTTAGTAATGATGGATTTGGGAGATTTAACGATGCTCCTACTAAGTTTCTAAAGTTTAATTTAGCTTTGAGATGCTTTTGGCAAACCGGGCCCAGGGCCACCATGTGACGGCTAAAGTGACTGGATATAAAATACTTTCATAACTCGCCAAAGTAAAGATGTTGCGAGAGTGTTGACAAACTTTTCTCTGTATGCTCAAGCTTCTATTTCTCAAAAATATATCAAATATTTTGAGCACTTTGTTTAACGCCAAACCAGTTATGGTCCATGCACATGCGTCTGATGCACATGCCGCTCGTAGTGCACAGTCAATGCATGACCATGTGACCAAATATTGTGATGACTTCTTGTTTACACATGATTTTACTTAGAGTAAATAAATGTCTTTCTTTTTCTATAAATGAATTGCCCCTCTAGCAAGAAGCCTAAACGAGATGGCAAGCCCAGACAGAAGGATCATCTTGAGCAGATTCCCTTCCGCCTTCGAGAGATTATGAAAAGCAAGGAGAGGATGAAGATGGGGCCCAGCAAGGCCAAGAAGATGAGGAAAGGTCAGTCATCATGGAATTCTAACCTTTTAATATTGTTCTAAGTCCTTGATTAGGCCTATACATGAGTGCCTGTAGTATTAGCGAAGGTATTTGATACTTGTAAAAACTGACTTGCCTTTCTTAAAAGTTGAATTGAAGCTCTGTCTTCCAGTACTCCTCATTTTCTGTCCTGTTCCTTATATTCTTTACTTGGATCCCATTAGCTGACGCCATCGCCCTTGCTCCCAAACCCAAGCCAGGGGATGCTACAATCGTAGATATCCCTGTTCCACACTTCCGTAGAAAGAAGAAGGAGAGTGAGAAGACGTACCTGCGGAGGATGGGCAATGAGGCGCAGCACGTCCTCTTCCTCACCAAGAACCAGATAGAGAGACGGCCGGAGAGGGAGCTAGAGGAGCAGGAGAAACCTGCTGGCACCGGGAAATGCAAGTCTGACAAGAAGAAAGAGTGAGTGGAGCCAGACAAACATTCTGTCCCTCAATTCCAACCCAACCCCTAGCCCCGCCTTTCACATAGGCCTAGACTTTTGTTTAAACCTTTTTGGACTTTGTTTGTTGGTTTAACGCAGCGTTTCCCAAACTAGGGGTTGCAAGAAAAACACTGAAATAGAAGGGGGGGAAATGCTTTGGTTCATAGAACCGGGGTTACGTCAGTAGCAGCTAGATGCAGTTTCTTTTTTCTTCGGACACGTAGCTCTATCTATTGAACGATTTAAGCTACATCACTGAAAGTTAAGACTCTAAGGAACATGTGTGTGTCTTCTGTTTCCCATTACCATGCCCACAATGCGGGCAGGACTCATTAGAACAGAGTAAACAAGACCAGGCACTACATCAAACTGGAGAAAAAAAGAACATCAATGTTATTTTTCTGCACAGAAGATCATACAAAATTATTGCCTGATGTTTTGAACTTCCCAATGCCTTTCTAATGGATTTGTCACTTCAAACCATAACTTTCTTTCAGATTGAAATAGTGTCACGGGTACTATCGGACTGATTTACAATAGACTGTCAAAGCCCCCCCTGGGATCTAAAAAAAAAAATATCAATGGAACAATTAGTTTAACACATCAAACAAAGACTACGTTTAAGGTTAAGTGTGATGTTACCTGCTTTCTACAGCATGATGACCATGTTAATTTGCCCCCATGTGATAATAAAATTGACAAACTATCCAACCCCTTCAGATCTACAGTAGTATCTAGGGAGGAGGGGTTAGGGGTGATTTGAAATTAAGCCTTTGTATTTAGTCTAAAATGTCCATCCTTAATCATTTGTCCTCTCCTGTGTGACTGCAGATATGATAAAAGCCGGCTGGACAGGCTACATAAAAAGAAACTGGACAGGCGGGAAGAGAAGGCAGAAAACGACATGTTCATAGGTATGTATGGATTTTCAGCAGAGCATGCTGCATATCAGGTAATTAGAGATGTATACATGCTGCCACCATCTTATTCTCTATCCCTTAACTTTTAGATGAAGTTGCCTTTGGAGAAGTTGCCATGGCACCGCCGACTCTGAGTATCAAGCCCAGGAAGGCACTGATCAAGCCCCAGGTAAGTGTGTGTGCATGCGAGTATGTAAAAAGAGCTATCCTCATTTTAATTATATCACTCCCCAGAGGGGTATACTACGATGCAAGCTAGATTACTCTGGATTTGCTGAAGCTAGCCTGCATCGGTTAGCTAAACATTCCAGCTCAGGCTTTATCCATGTTATGAAGGTGGATATTGATCGTGCACCTGTCGCCTGCTCAAGCCGAACTTGTTACTGTGTGCTCATGCGTGAAGTTTCAAGTGAATCTTGTCATTACTAAATGTATAATGTGATACGTATGTTAATATAAAAACGTATGTTTAAATTTAAAAAAATATTTAATTAGTCCTCTCCTCAAATGAAGAGGATGATGACGAGAGGGAGAGAATCAGATTTAATTGTTCCTCAACTCACGGCTCAGGCACTGGGCTCCCCAGTGGCGCAGCGGTCTAATGCACTGCATCTCGGTGCTGGAGGCGTCGCTACATCCGGCCGTAATTGGGAGTCCCATAGGGCGGCCCACAATTGGCCCAGCGGCGCCCAGGGTTGGCTGATATAGGCTGTGATTGTAAATAAGACTGTCTTCTTAACTGACTTGCCTTGTTAAATTAATAAAAAAAGTTTAAATAATTCAACAACAAAAAAATTCAGGGTAAGTGGAGTTTGCCCTGACTTAGACTGCAGGTTAATTCTGACAGATTCATTGCCTGGTTAAAAGGTGAGCCACTTTAGTGTCACCGGTTATCCCGAGTTGAACTCTGAGTTGACCAGTGTGAGCTCGCTAACTCCTCTATCTCACGTCATAGTACACCACTCTGGCATCTTAGAGTAGTGCTGATCTAGGATCAGTTTTGCCTTTTTAGATCCTAATGAATATATTTCACCTTTTATTTTGACCAAGAAGTCGTACTGAGACATGGGTCTCTTTTGCAGATGAACCCTGCATAAATATTGTACATAAAATTACAAATCTATTAAGAAATGGACACATTTATCAACATTGAGGTCTCCGATCATTACTCTGAATGGACCAGAACATCTAATTTCATTGAGTCCTGTAAGTTATTCCACATAAATATTCCGCAAAAATAATAAACGCAGCTTTACCCAACTCTGTGGAGACCGACGGGGCCAAACCCAGTCTCGTGCTTGGTTTATCTACAAAGCCCTCATGGAGAAATTTTGTAGCGATCATTGTTAATTCAATTTAGACTTACAAATGACCAAACCCAGTCTTAGGCTTACTCTCCTTACATACAAAGAGGCCCAACCCACTATTTGATACAAAAGACAATGGTGAGTTCTATAACCGTCACCAGTAATAAACCTAAGGGCACAATGGAAAACAGCATCTAGTAGTTTAAGTGTATATTATGCTGCATGCATATAGATAATATCCCCAGAAACTATAATAGACATAAAAGTAGCCTGGACAACTTCCTTCCTATTAACAGAAGTCAGACATGCTTTGTTTCTGTAAGAGAACACAACCTTGAACTTTATCAGCTCATTGACATTTTTTTTTTAAATGACAGTTTTGTCATCAAGCCAGATACCAAAATATTTGTAGGAAGGAACTCGCTCAATTTGTGTACTGTTCAAACTAGTCATTTACACATGTTATTTAAATCTGGGTTATGGGACCTAGAAAAAAGCATGTTTTGCATTTAGCATTAAGTTTAGATCCAATAATAACCTCTGCAATGCTTGGCAATCAGACTTCAAATGAGAGAAATAAGCTTTTTGTGTGTAACATATTTTATTTCAGCTCATGAATCATGGGACCAACACTTTACACGTTGCAGTTATATTTTTGTTCAGTATAAGATTGTAAACAGTAATGGGCTGAGTATCAAACCTTGGGCCACCTCTTTATGTTGGCTTCAGAGTGGCGCAGTGGTCTAAGGCACTGCATCTCAGTGCAAGAGGCGTCACTGCAATCTCTGGTTCGAATCTATGCTGCATCATGATTGGGAGTCCCATAATTGGCCCAGCATCGTCCGGGTTTGGCTGGGGTAGGCCGTCTTTGTAAATAAGAATTTGTTCTTAACTTACTTGCCTAGTTAAATAAAAAATTATAATAATCATTATGTAACTCAAAGCTCTCAGATTTGACCCCATCTACTTTGATGGCCTGAGTTCTGACATTGATATAATTATGAAACCATTGGCAAGTATCAATACCCAATGCTATGGAGGACAGCTTATTCAACAGAATAACATGGTCTACAGTATCAAGCTTTAGTCTACAAACATGACAGCACAATTCTTTCTATCTCAGTAATTTGTAATATAATTTACAACGAGCATGGTAGGCGAAGTGGTGCTATGTTTGGGTCTGAATCTGGATTGGATAACATAGAAAATAACTTGGGTTGTTGACCAATGATTGTAGTAATTTCGCAAGACAAGGGAGCCTGGAAATGGGTCAATAATTATCGAGATCACCACTATCCCCGCCCTTATGGAGTGTTATCACAAAAGCTGCTTTTGACACTTATGGAATATTTCCTGATAGTGTGCTACTGTGCCAGCAATGAGGGGCAATGCATACTTACGCAAACACGGGTCAGCCCCTAATGATTTCTTGGCTAATAAGGCAGCAATAACATATTTCTTTGATTTGCCAAAAAGAAAAACACTGACTACCATTTCCCAAGTCACGTGAGATTGACTGTCCAATGGTTCTAATATTTTCGCAAGACAAGGGAGCCTGGAAATGGGTAGATCATTCTCAAGATCACAACTATCCCCGTCCTTATCAAGTAGCACAAAAGCTGCATACCATACTTTTGCAATAATTCCATGGATGATCCTAGATCAGCACTCCTACCTTGAGACGCTTTGTGAATACAGGCTCAGATGAATGGCTCTAGACTATTGAATAATGTTAGTCCTTCACTCTCCCTTCCAGGGTGTGTGTAAGGGTCTCCTGCTGAACTCTCTGCTGGGCCAGACCCAGTTCTCCACAGCCAAGCCATCCATGGCCAGGCAGAGGATGATGGAGGAGGAGAGGCAGCGGGTGGTGCAAGCCTACCGCCACCTGAAGAAACAGAAGCAGCATCAGCAAGAGGCCAAAGCAACTGGGATAGAGAAGCTGAAGAACCTCCAGTGAGACTCCAGTGGTCCCATTCTCTGCCTTGCTCCCCCAAGGTGTGCACTTCTCACTTACACTGTCCAAATACAGTGATGCAATTTTTTATGTGACTTTATACTCCAGCTATTTTTATTTGAGATCAGGTGACAGTATTCCAATATTCCTTGTACACAATGACTACATCACGCTTGTGACTCTACAAACTTGTTGGATGCATTTACAGCTTGTTCTGGTGTTTTCAGATTACATGTTGTCCAATATGAAGTGATTTGTGAATAATGTATTTTGTTTGACTCACTTTTATTGCAAGAATAGATTACATTTGTGAACACTTCTACATTCGTGGATGATACCATGATTATACCATGATTAGGAATGAATGATGAGGGTCAAAGATCATACCCCCAAAAAATGTTTGTCACCCATTATTGGGAATGGTGAGAGTTTGACATGCTTTGTTTTAGCCTCTAACTTTCTCACTCATCATTATTCATGATTGTTGTTTTTTCTTAATCGTGGCATTATCAGGATTGATTTAGAAGTGTTCAGAAACATCTTATCTACTCACTTAGTCATTTTATTTTCTATTTTCAGTAAATCAGATAAATATGAAAGTACCCTCAAATTAGAGGTGACGTTCTGTACTTTCACCTGATACAAACATTTTCTCAAATCCAAATGCTGGAGTATAGAGACACATTTTAAATTGTGTGGACTGGTGTAAGACATATGGTGGAAAGTCTGTAAACCCCTGTAGCCTGTGCTTAAATCAATGTTTTTTAATTCAATTGAGGTGAGTGAGCAAGTGCACATTTCAGGGTGAATGATGGGGAATTTGGCTGCATTGAAGATGAAGCACCAAATCTAAGTGGAACCACATGGAGGGGACAAGGGTTAGCTCATCTGATCACCAAGCAGTTCATATTCCTTTCCCAATCTGCAGTGAGTTTTTGTGGACACTGGGATGGATTTTGACTGGTATTGAAAGGACCAGACCACCTCTGCACATATGGACTGTTTCTCCTTGAATAAGTAGCTTTCCTTCCTACCTACCTGCAGGCCTTGCCATTTATGTCAGGTACTTCTGACTGTCAGTGCCACTGTTTTCTGTATTAAC
Organism: Oncorhynchus masou masou; assembly: GCF_036934945.1. NCBI lineage: Eukaryota > Metazoa > Chordata > Actinopteri > Salmoniformes > Salmonidae > Oncorhynchus > Oncorhynchus masou. The sequence goes on along the minus strand of NC_088226.1, from coordinate 25,870,621 downwards.
TATCTTCTCTTGTGGCAATGCATGACTGCTTTGACATGGACTAAATTATGACTCTTTGGGGACTTTAAAACCTCTAACTTTTCCATCCGTTTGGATGGAATGAACTACATACAGTGCCTTCAGAAAGTATTCAGACCCCTTGACTTTTTCCATATTTTCTTACGTTAGAGTTTTTCTAAAATTGATTAAATTGTTTTTTCTCTCATCAATCTATGCATAATACCCCATAATGACAAAGCAAAAACAGGTTTCCAATTTTTTGTTAAATTATTCTAAATATCACATTTACATAGGTATTCAGACCCTTTTACTCAGTACTTTGTTTAAGAACCTGGCAGCAATTACAGCATCAAATCTTCTTAGGTATGACGCTACAAGCTTGGCACACCTATATATGGAGAGTTTCTCCCATTATTCTCTGCAGATCCTCTCAAGCTCTGTCAGGTTGGATGGGGAGCGTTGCTGCACAGCTATTTTCAGGTCTCTCCAGAGATGTTCGATCGGGTTCAAGTCCGGGCTCTGGCTGGGCCACTCAATGACATTGAGACTTGTCCTGGAGCCCCTCCTGCATTGTCTTGGCTGTGTGCTTAGGGTCGTTGTCCTGTTGGAAGGTGAACCTTTGCCCCAGTCTGAGGTCCTGAGCACTCTGGAGCAGGTTTTCATCAAGGATTTCTCTGTACTTTGCTCCATTCATTTTTGCCCCAATCCTGACGAGTCTCCCTGCCTCTGAAAAACATCCCCACAGCATGATTCCGCCACCACCATGCTTGGCCAGGTTTCCTCCAGATGTGACTCTTGGCATTCAGGCCAAATATTTCAGATGGTTGTCCTTCTGGAAGGTTCTCGTATCTCCACAGAGGAGCTCTATCTATCCTTGACCAAGGCCCATCTCCCCTGCCAGGCGTTCAGCTCTAGCATGAGTCTTGGTGGTTCCAAAACGTCTACCAAACGTCTACCATTTAAGAATGATGGAGGCCACTGTGTTCTTGGGGACCTTCAATGCTGCAGAAATGGTTTGGTACACTTCCCCAGATCTGTGCTTCAACACAATACTGTCTCGGGGCGCTGCGGACAATTCCTTAGACCTCATGGCTTGGTTTTTGCTCCGACATGCACTGGCAACCTGTGTGACCTTATATTGACAGGTATTGCCTTTCCAAATCATGTCCAATCATTTGAATTGACCACAGGTGGACTCCAATCAAGTTGTAGAAACATCTCAAGGATGATCAATGGAAACAGGATTCTCCTGAAGCTTAATTTTGTGTCTGATAGCAAGGAGTCTGAATACTTATGTAAATAAGGTATTTTATTTTTTAATATTTCGTAATGTTGCAAAAATGTAACTTGTTTTTGTTTTGTCATTATGGGGTATTGTGTGTAGATTGCTGAGGATTCTTCTTTTTTTTTAAATCCATTTTAGAATAAGGTTGTAACATAGCAAAGTGGAAAAGGTCAAAGGGTCTGAATACTTTCAAAGGCACTGTATTATTTACGGCCCTGCTGTACCGAGCAAGAAAAGTTTGCGCCTGCCATTCCCACTAGGTGGTAGTCAGGACAGAAACATCATCGGGGTGCTTCTTGTTATGTTATTAGCAATAATAATGATTGTTTCTGGAGCGAATGTGGTATTGTTTTGAATAAAATGTAACATCGTAACTGCATACGGTTCCCATACATTTCTGCAGGTGCTGTTTGTTATATTTGTTGCTCAAATAATGTATTTCAATTGCGTTTGTCAATATTTGTACAGAGATAGTTGTTTCACCACTCTTTAGTTCTAAAATCACATCAGACAGGTGTGGTTTTGTTTTCAATGCAGAGGAGCTAATAATTGTATAGCCAATAGTTAATCTATAGGGGAGCTATTTGTAGAGGTTGGGCAGTAGGTAAGGTAGGGGTTTTCTTTTGTTAGACCTACGTAACAGACTCCATCCACATATCTTATTGATGTCCCCAAGCCTAAATAAATCAGCCTGGCACCCTCTGTTTACATCTGCAATCCCAAAAAAGGTTGATTTACAAGACATGAAAGGACCCGTTGTCTGAGGATCTTTGGCCTGGGGAACAACTAATGCAGCCGGCTGGACCTAGATATTTCTAGCTGGTTTGTTTAGAGCTTCTCCTGTGTAAGAATCTACGAACATCTCAGGTTACATGGACTTGTTGATATACTTTCAAAAACCGAAAATAAATATTTACAAACCTTTTAAAAATCTGTCTTTGTCCACTTTAAAAAAAAAAATTCTCTCCCCTGCTTTGTCATCCCTATGACAAAGTGACTGTACAGCTATACAGAAATAATAGATTATATAATAACTTATACTGACTGTGGATGGATGAACTCTGCTGTTTAATCAGCTTGACTGTAGCCACAGTTTTGAACATGCCTGATGTTGTGTAGGTCTGTCTAGTGTGTTGTCATGGTGACAGTAAATCCCTGTTGCCCAGTGAGAGAGAGACTGGACAGGTGGTTGTGATTTCTCGTGAAGGCTGGCTGACTGGACTGTATTCGCTAAGCTCAATGACCAATATTTTCATTGCTCATAGTTTCAGGGGGGTACTGTACCATAGAATTACATGGGAATAATCTCTATGTACTCCAGCCTTCATGTACCTTTTCAAGCCTTCATGTACCTAAGTCATTCAAGGGTAACTTTGAACACTAGTAGTGATTCACAGGAAGTTTCTGTTCTGTAGATCAAGACTCAGCCTTTTATTTTCAGTTGAAGTTAAGCAGGGACGTTTTTGCTCAGGAAGAAGTAAACAGTAACATGTGAAATGTTGCAGATGCAGTAGAAATGTAATGAATAGAGCTGACATGATTCCTTGTACTCTGTCAGAAATGTTCTGTTCTATTTCTATCTGAACGGACTACTGTGCGTGAACCAGGAATTCCCCATTGCTCATTGTCTGTTTGGAATCTTGTCTCCATGGAAACAACTCAAGTTATCCATTATAGGTTAGGGCCGTAATCTATGACCCATCATATGTGTGGTCAGGAGGTTCAACCACACTGTTTAATTTTTTTATCGGAAAACAAGAGGCAATGTGTGTCCCAAATGGCACCCTATTCCCTGTATAGTGCACTATTTTTGACATGGGCCCTGGTCAAAAGTATTGCACTATAAAAGGAATATGAGCCATTTGGGATGTAACTGCAGTCTTTCTAGAGGTAATCTATAGTCACTTTTTGGTCTTTATCTATGACATGTATGACCTACAAATGAAGTGTTGACCGAGCTGTAACAATGAGATGCATGGGGACTCGCTAGGTAATTATTTGCAGGTGGTCTGTCCCATTCCTAACCATGTCTTATTTGTGTAAATGTAATTATCTATACATTCAAACAGGGCACACACGTCTTCACTGGGGTTCTAGTCCACAGAAACCTGCTGTTTATCACTGAGTTATGTAACTAAAAAGCTATTGTGAAGGTTTTTATTTTAACATTGATCTTTCTATTTTTCCTATACTGACTATTTGCAGCACCAGTTTCTTGCTAATCTAAAACTCTGCATCCAAAAACAGTCATGCTATTGAAATGACAGATGGGGCCTTTAAGCGTTCAACATAATGCTGACTCATGTCTGCATGCATCTGACCAGTTTGTTTGTTTGCTATTAATGACCCCTAGAGTCTTCTCCATTCTGCAGCCTACTTGTCTCCTCTGTGTTAACGATCCCAGGGCTGCTGACTGACTGAACAACAGCCCAGCACAGGTAAGAAGGAGATGAGTGGGTGGGTGAGGAAGAGGTTTCTCAGCCTGCTGCTAGGCAGCCATAGCTCAATGAGAGTAATTGTGTGTTTGTGTACGCCTGTGTGTGTGCAGTGACAAATTACACATGAATAAATATCTTATAGCTACTTCTCCCAGTGGGAAGGGAGAACTCATTTTTATGAAGCGAACAAAAGGGCAGCTGCCTCAACCCAGACTGGGCCATGTTTAGTGAAAAATCAAATAATACTGTGTGAATAGAATATGGCTCTGAACTTGTATTTTTTACACAGCTGCTCCTCTTCATACAGCTGTTACCATTACCCATACATTTTTATATCCTGTGTAATATAGAAAATATAACAAACATTCTTGTGTAGGTTGGTTGTGAGAGGGCTCTACTCGCAGCCCACTCAACTCCTTTTATATAACATGTACTCCTGCCTTCTGGCCCTGGATACCTCTGGATGGAAGACTGTTCTTGATGAATGCACTGACATGACTCAACGGGTTCATAACCACAAGGACTTATCGCATCTTGAATCTATGTTTTCATCTCAAATGGCACCCTATTCCCTTTATAGTGTACAACTTTTGACCAGAGCCCAGAGGGGATATGCTGCCATTTGGGATGGACACTATCTACTGCATTAAGGTACTGCATCATTCCACTGCCCGACGAAACTCGTATTATGAATCCTGTTCTCATATCCTTCTTTCTTGATTGAGGGGATACACATATTCAGGTTCTTAGTTTCGCTACTTCATTCAAGGAGAGTCTGATCTCTCTCAAAAGCAGTGTGGGTGTGTGGTATACACGAGTGGACATGCAGTGTGTAGCTGTGCACTATTTATTTCATCTATGTTTTACCTTTATTTTAACAGGGAAGACATTGAGACCTAGGTCTCTTTTACAAATGCACCCTGTATATACAACAAATATACACATTGTAACCAACATGTGTAAAACAAAAACACACAGTCACAGGCTGTGTAGTACGCAGTGTAGAGCTCTGCTATCCGAGCCCGATGGTCCCCGAGATTATAATTCGGGTTAGGTTTGTTTTTTAAAATCAATTACTAGGTTTACAGGTAGGGCTCGGGTATCACAAAATTCATTTGAAGCTTAACAAAATTAACAAAATTAACATTTGAAGCTGAGCCATTTGCTTGTGCTCTGATGCGCAGTACACATCATGGTGTCAGAAGCGCTTCAACCTCGTCAAATATAATACCAGAACATTGTCCACAGGAGAGATTATGTTCTAAGTGAATACTTTTTATTTAATTTATTTTATGATCATTTTTGGTAATTAGTATTTTGTGTTTTTTATTGATGTGTGTTTTGTATTGTGCAGGGCTCATTTAAAAAAGTAACTTGGTCAGCCATGCTTCCCCCAAAAAATGTAACAAGAAAAAATCTGTTTGCTAGGGGCTTAACATATCTCACCGGAGAAAGCATCCGAGCGAACGAAACAGCGCCCCTCTGTCTGTATGTGTAGTATATTTAGCTGATGCTGTCTGGTCAGAAAGAGTATTACATTGTTGCTGCCCATAGCATTGAATGCAAGGGAAGCCAGAGAGCATTTGGCCTCTAAAAATAAATAATGGCCAATCAATGTTGACCTAAACAGTGAGCTCAACTGTGAATGGTCCTGGCGCACCAAAAAAAAAAAAACGTGTCAAGGGGAGCCAGTTTGGATTTTGCTTCAGACCAATCACATCACAGGCCAAACGTCATTATTGACAGAAAACAACTTGAATTGTTGCATCTCGTTGTGTTGCGCTCCAGTGGCTAACTAGTTAGCTAGAATCGTCCCTTTCCTAAATTAACCATTGATGGAGATAGGGATTTGGACTTGTGGTTTAACTTGATTCTCCTTACTGGCCAATGATTTATAGCAGCGATTCTGATCCAACCATAAATTCATACATTGTGCCCCTGGCCTAAGGATGGAGGTTAAACATGTAGCTAGATGTAGTATACTAATGTTAATTAGCTGGCCTGGTTTATCGTTGCCCATGAAAGGAAGTTAGGCTTGCGAGCAAGTATTTTAGCCAGGTAGCCTAGGACAACAAAAATTACAGGTGTGTACTGTATGACAGTGTCATAGACAGTTTAGGCAACATGAAAGAGGATAGTACTGGCGTTTCTCTACAAGTAGGGTGAGTCAACATGTTTTTTTTCTACTTGTGCGCAAGAAATCAGTACCATGGACAGCCACATATTTAGCTTACATTGATTGGACAGTAGTTTTTAGTATCTTTTAGTTGTCACTATGTTAGACTAGGCATAGGTGATTAGATGGTGCTGGAATAGTGAAGGCAGATCCTGTTTTCTTTGACTTGCGATAACCCTATGCTTCTAAATCAATAGTTTAGTAGTCCGAAAATGTCTGAAACATTACCTTACTTGACCATGCTATAGGTCATGTAACTGACAAGAAATTGTGGACTTCACCGGAGAGATGTTGCTCTGAAACAAATGTGTGGTTGAATTTATTCTGCCACTGTGTCTTATTGTCTCGGTCTTAAATATCACGGTATATGAACTAACAGGTTATAGAGCAAACAACGCAATTATCACAACACATCGGTTGTAATATGGCTATTTTTTTCCTGGATTGGCTTCCCCAGGGATTTTACCCACGTATCTCTACTGATTACACCCTAGATCAGTTAGATGCAGGCAAAAGTGTTTCTCTCGACCTGTGCACCTACGTTGTAAACATTCATAGGCTAGCTTGTAGCAACCTCATGATGGGTATAGAGAGAATTTGAGTATCATGTAGTAACTTAAACCTACCGATGTTACATTGAACTGGGTGAATGGAATATGAAAGTGGCTGTTCCACTGGATGTCATAAGGTGAATTCACCAATTTGTAAGTCGCTCTGGATAAGAGCGTCTGCCAAATGACTTAAATGTAAATGTAAATGATAGAAATAAGGCCATGTTCATTTATAAAACAAAATCATCATCCCTCATCTTAAATGGCAGAGACCGCCACTGGTGTATTGTATGTGTGTGTGTGTGTGTATAGTATGCAGTGTGTCTGTGTTGGTGTGTAGTATGCATGTGCTTGTGTGTGAATCAGGAACACTGATGACCATGCACACACACACATCCATGTCGGAGGCCCCAGCGGGCAACAAAGCTTATCAGAGCTGTGTATGTAAATAACTCCTCAGAGGTGTATTTTCATTCTCAGGACACTTCCTCTTGCGATGTTCCCTACTACACTATCTACAGTATCTGCCTCTTTTTCAGGTACAGTATTGGAGCTATTCCCACCTTGACCGTTTTATCCAAGGGATGATATCAAACAAGACTTGTAGTGTGATTTAAATATTTATTTAATGTTGAATATTTCTATTGACAGAAAATGACAAGTTAGAAGTATTTTATATTATGGCTGATATGGTTAATAATTTTAACAGATTTAGTTATTACACTTCTGAACAGTAAAGTGTAAACACAGAAGCACACAAACAAGTCCCCATTGAGGGAGGAATTCATAACCAATAAAATAACAATTTACAGTAGATACATGTGACAAATCAAACTAGAGGGAGAATATATACCGAATATATACCGTTTAAATGTGTATACACATTTAAAGTTCTCAAGATGAAAATACAATAAATGATAATAATTTCCAAAATATGTAAAGACCTATATTTAGTGTATACATCAGTGCCTTGGTGTTTTAAACACATAGAAATACAGTGTAAGACCAGTTTCTTAAACAATATCACTGTGTTTAGACATCCACCCCAATTATATTTTTTTCACTAATTGGTATTTTGACCAAACCGTGCTGCTGTGAAAAGATCTGATTTATTGGTCCCCCCAAAACATGGCGGAAATGCAGCTTAAAAGCCCTGGTTTGCTGATAAACTTGTTTGAATCCCTTACCTCCATTCCCTGTCCAATATAACAGAACTAAAAGGAGACACATTGCCCTCCTGTGAAAGTCTATTGACTATAACAGGACAGCAGTGATCCCAGAGAGAACAGAAACGAAACACACTAGGCTTAGGGGTGAAGGTGGATGCTGATAAAACAGGTAAGCGTAAGATAAGAACAGACAACGTGAAAGAATCTATCCTCTCTCCTGTCTCTCTGTCCATGTCTCGCCTTCCCTTTCTCTTCATTATAATGTGATTCTCATAGTCACAATAATTTATCCCCCTAGATGTAATGTTTGCACCCCAAAGGAAATCAAATTAGAATAAAAAAATCCCAATAAAAATCTGTCCGTTTAAGATAGAGATATCTTGCACTCAATCCCCCACATCAGCCGATGTCGCACTTGCTGTGAAAGGTGACAGAGTGGTGTTTGTCAGGCCATGAGATATCCCAAAACACAACATTGTCTGTAGCATCCAAAGGTTGAGACTCTCATGAACACAATGGTGGTCTCCGTTTTGCTCTACGACCCTCACAAGCGTCATGGGACTTATCTGAAGTAGTTACAGCCGATCTGCCAATTTCTGTCTGTAGCATCCAAAAGGTTTGAGCTACACACTAATAACCCCTCTGTGGAAAGGTGAGTCTCTCACGAACACGTACATGTCAGTCGCACAGTGCCTTGAAAAAGTATTCATCCTCCTTGGCTTTTTTCCTACTTTGTTGCATTACAACCTGTAATTTATTTGGATTTCATGTAATGGACATACACAAAATAGTCCAATTGGTGAAGTGAAATTTAAAAAATTACTTGTTTCAAAAAATTCTAAAAAATAAAAAATGGAAAAGTGGTGCATGCATATGTATTCACCCCCTTTGCTATGAAGACCCTAAATAAGATCTGGTGCAACCAATTACCTCCAGAAGTAATATAATTAGTTAAATAAAGTCCACCTGTGTGCAATCTAAGTTTCACATGATCTGTCACATGATCTCAGAGTATATACACCTGTTCTGAAAGGCCCCGGAGTCTGCAACACCACTAAACAAGGGGCACCACCAAGACCAAGGAGCTCTCCAAACAGGTCAGGGACAAAGTACAGATCAGGGTTGGGTTATAAAAAAATATCCGAAACTTTGAACATCCCACTGAGCACCATTAAATCCATTACTAAAAAAATGGAAAGAATATGGCACAACAACAAACCTGCCAAGAGAGGGCCGCCCACCAAAACTCACAGACCAGGCAAGGAGGGCATTAATCAGAGAGGCAACAAAGAGACCAAAGATAACCCTGAAGAAGATGCAAAGCGCCACAGTGGAGATTGGGGTATCTGTCCATAGGATCACTTTAAGCCGTACGCTCCACAGAGCTGGGCTTTATAGAAGAGTGGCCAGAAAAAAAGCCATTGATTAAAGAAGAAAAATAAGCAAACATGTTTGGTGTTCGCCAAAAGGCATGTGGGAGACTCCCCAAACATATGGAATAAGTTACTCTGATCAGATGAGACCTAAAATTTAGCTTTTTGTCCATCAAGGAAAACGCTATGTCTGGCACAAACCCAACACCTCTCGTCACCCCAAGAACACCATCCCCACAGTGAAGCATGGTGGTGGCAGCATCATGCTATGAGGATGTTTTTCCATCAGCAGGGACTGGAAAACTGGTCAGAACTAAAGGAATGATAGATGGCGCTAAATACAGGGAATTCTTGAGTGAAACCTGTTTCAGTCTTCCAGAGATTTGAGACTGGAACAGTGGTTCACCTTCCAGCAAGACAATGACCCTAAGCATACTGCTAAAGCAACACTCAAGTGTTTTAAGGGGAAACATTTAAATGTCTTGGAATGGCCAAGTCAAAGCCCAGACCTCCATCCAATTGAGAATCTGTAGTATAACTTAAAAATGGCTGTACACCAGCGGAACCCATCCAACTTGAAGGATCTGGAGCAGTTTTGCATTGAAGGATTGGCAAAAATCCCAGTGCCTAGATGTGCCAAGCTTATAAAGACATACCCCAAGAGACTTGCAGCTGTAATTGTTGCAAAAGGTGGCTCTACAAAGTATTTACTTTTGAATAGTGAATAGTTATGCACGCTCAAGTTCAGTTTTTTTCTCTTATTTCTTGTTTGTTTCACAATAGAAATGAATTTACATCTTCAAATGTTGTTGTGTAAATCAGATGAAACAAACCCCCCAAAAATCTATTTTAATTCCAGGTTGTAAGGCAATAAAATAGGAAAAATAGGAAAAATCGTGAATCCTTCGCAAGCCACTGTACATTTGCTCTAGGATGCCCAGAGGCTTTCACAGGACTCGTCTGAAGGTCCCCCAGTACCAAATTAATGGAAGTATATATGGAGACTGTTTAGTTCCAAAGAATAAGTGGTTAAATACATGTAAAAAACATTTTTTTAAGTATTTCTTATATATAGGACAGACACTTCAGAACAAACTTCATTTAGATTTTTTACAGGGCTTAGACTGAAAGGTTTTTATGGCTGTGCAACAAATTCCTTTTGAAACTGCCTCGTTGTCCATTCACTCTGGCCACACTGCTGTGTGTTGCTGTGTTGGTTGGATCTCCCATCAGTGCATGGGGTTGTGGCCCGGGGGTGGGGAGTGCTGGCTTGGGAGATGGATAGGTGGAGGGTGGCTAGTACTGCCACTGGGACAGTCTGGATGAGACACACTTGTTTTGGGTGCACAGCACCAAGACTGTGGCCTCTCCTCTGACACTGGCTCCCTCCAGCCCTACTGTATGTACAGAACAGCCTGGCCTCTACAGTGGTCAAAGGCTCTGGGTTTTGGGGCTGCAGGGGAAACTAGGGCACAGAGTAGAATAGGGGGAGAGTGAAGAACAGGAACCAGGTTGTAGTAGCGTAGCATAGATTCACCACAGAGGCTTCTTATACACACCATTTCCCTGAGAAAGACAAGGCAGAAGAATTAGATTTGAAATCCTCCACTTTCCACTTATATACTTTTCACACTGTCGTGCCAAACCAAACTGTCCTGTGCAGGCTCAGATATGTTCTTTTCACATGGACTTTTCCAGAAACTATGTTGAATGCATAACCAGGCCAGCATAGTACAGCCCAGCTCGGCTCAGTAGTTTTAAAAAGGGAAAGAAGACAGCAAAAACACCATGGATGCGCAGTATACTGTTGTATATGATGGCAGTGAAGTGCTTACACTAACTGCCGGGGACAGTCCTGTGATGGGTAGGGGCACTAGAGAGTGAGGCAGGGAGCTGCTGCTCTGGTTTAGAGGGGGGGCCGTGGCCCTGGGGAGGCCCGTCTCATGGGACTGGTCCCTCTGTAGAGAGGACACGCACACATAGAGAATTAAAAAACGGTTGGTTTCGGTATGTATTTCTTGGAGAATAACACTAGTGTGATAATGATATGAGGGTTTAAGTCAGTGTATTGGGTAAAACCCACTCACATTTGCCAGGCTCTTGGTGATTAGAGCTAGTTCTGTGGGCTGGTACACACAGCTGCGGAGCTGACCACTATAACCACCGTATGGAGATACAGGCTTGTTGGCTGCTAGGGAGAAGAGGGAAAGAAGAATGGAAGAAAGAAAGAAATTAAAATTAATTAAAACTTCAAAACTCAGCTGCAAGTGCTTCAATTGCTTTGGATCGCTGAGGGCTGAATGATCAAATACACACTGGGATTTTATAATAATGGGATTACATTTCTGACCAGCTCCCTTAAAGTTACAAACTACCAGTTCATTACAAATAATTCTAGTTTCAACTTTATCACTTGTGGTAAGTACATGTCACAGACAAAGATAATATAATATTCCACAGACATCACTATCGGATACATCTGACATTATTTTCAGAGAATGCGTGAGCCACCGTCTCTATGGCAACATCATGGTGCGAAATACTGGGGAGCAGAGGGGGGAGGGCTCAGCTCCCCCTAAATGCAACATAAGTCAAACTTTGGGGGAGGGGTCTCTAAATAATGCTAATTGAACCATGAACCTATTCGTTTAAAATGCAATGGTAAAAATTAAAATAAAAGCTTCCAATGAAATGAACACCCCCACCCCTCTGACATGGTTTAAACCATTTATTTCTATGTGGTGGTGCTGTCCACTTAGTAGTGCTGAATTTTGGCCTCAGCTGAGCTCCTTTTATGCATAAATTTTCCTTTGTACTTCCTCATTTTCGCCTTTGTTTGCCATGTGTCCTTGATTTATCATTGTTTGCTTTTGTCAGTCAGCTGTTTAGAGTGCTAATTTTTTTGTTTTTCAGGTACACACGGTTACTGGTGTTCTCCATGCCATCTGTGGCCAGAAGTAGTAGACCACTGATTTAGCTTTATTATTTTCTATAAATATTTGTTTTCTTTGCTGGTAGCCTAGTGGCTAGAGCGTTTGACTAATAACCGAAAGGTTGCAAGATTGAATCCCCGAGCTGACAAGGTAAAAATCTGTCGTTCTGCCTCTGAACAAGGCAGTTGTTATTCCCAGCAAAGACCAAAAATATCATGACTGGTTGTGTTTATGCCACATTAAAAGGTAATACAGTTTTACAATTTAAATGACGTCTTTATTATTAGGCCCGTAAAATAAAATGCAAGAGCATGCACTCAATACAGAGACCACCCCGAATGGCATGGGTTAATTTGCACTCTGGGCAACAGAAACATAAAAATGTGTGTTTAATCATAGCCGAACAGGACAGTCGATCAGCTCATTGTAACCCATTTACAGTCCACATCAAGCTGGGTATTTCCTTATAATATACTGTAATTTACAGTATTCACACAATCATTACTTCTGTGTTTCAAACTTACACAATCACCACAATATTTTCATCCTGTTTAATACCGTAACCAAAGAGGTGTGTGTGTGTGGTGGTGGTGGTGGTGGGAGGGGGGGATTAGGATGGAAACAGACAATTACTGGAGTCAAAGTTCACAACCCAGCCCGCACATCCCCTCGTCCTGTCAAATGGAACCCCCAGAGCCCCGGTCAAAACTATTACACTATACAGGAAATAAGGTGCCATTTGTTAGGCAGACAGTCTCTTAAATAACAGGTTATTATGTTATTAGGTACTGTAAAGCTCTACAAACAGAACAGGTAAACCTGACCATAGAATAGGTCAAACTGACCCTAGATGGAGAATAGCTTTTCTGTATGTTCCATTACCATGTGAATAGTAAAACTGCATCCCAAATGGCACCCTATTTCCTACATAGCATACTACTTTTGACCTGGGCACATAGAGAATAGGGTGCCATTTGAGTCACAGCCTAGATCTCCTATTTGTTCCATTTGAATTTCAAGAGTATAACTGATACTGTACAGCTCAGATCACAAAAGGACTCTCCCTCTCTAGCCCAGGTTGGCAAATATACAGTATGAGATCACCCAGGCCAGGCTGTGTAGAGGGGAAAGGTCAAATGTTATTAAAAGCTTTCATGTCTACATACATTAGTAAACAAAGCCAATTATGCTGTTTTCATGCGGTTATAGGTATTCCCTCCTACTGGCCAGAGAGACACCTGTATGTAGTAGGTAGACATGTACAAAAATAGATCCAACCAGTAGAAAATATGTAGAATTCTAGTCCCTACACATTGTTACTTAGAATTCTAGAGCAAATACGCTGAAATCCAACCAACACTAACCCCATTTTCCCAGAAAAGACCAAAATAAATAATGGGAAGAGAAAAAAAGGATACATTGTATGTTTCCCAAATGCCCCCATATTCCCTACATAGGCTGTGTTTTTCAGCCAGCCAAATTCTGATATGTTTTTCACTTTTGACCAATTCCATCAAATGTTTTCTCATCAGTTGATCTGATTGGTCAAAAGACCAATTTGTGAAAAAAACATCAGAATTGGGCTGCCTGTGTAAACGCAGCCCTAGTGTACTTCTTTTGATGAGGGCCCAGGTCAAAAGTAGTGCACTATGTATGGAATAGGGTGCAATTATTTGGGGAACACACCTATGTTGTCTGACGACTGAGATCAGTTGAAAGGCACATGCTCTCCTGTGTGTTTTAGTGGGCAGGTGAACAGGAAACAGAACAGAGTGTTACATCAGAAACCAGGGGCGGTTTAACGTGTCAGTCAGGAGATGGCATCCTCAAACAGGTTAAGCTGGCGTGGGACGACAGAGGGGCACACTTTTCTTACTCCATATCTACTACTAATATACACGGAGTATACCAAACATTAGGAGCATTGGTGTGTATTGTTAGATACTATTGCACTGTTGGAGCTAGGAACACACGTATTTCGTTGCACCCACAATAACATCTGCTAAATATGTGTATGTGACCAATAAAATTTGATTAGACATACACAATCCATGTCTCAAGGCTTAAAAAATCCTTCTTTAACCCGTCTCCTCACCTTCATCTACACTGATTAAAGAGGATTTAACAAGTGACATCAATAAGGGATCAAATCTTTCACCTGGATTCACCTGTACAGTCTGTCATGGAAAGAGCAGGTGTTCTTAATGTTTTATATACACTCAGTGTCCAGTCTATTAGGTACACCCCCCTTATCTCAGCTCGCTGGTCACCATAGCATCTCCCACCTGTAGCACACGCTCCAGCAGGTATATCTCTCTAGTCACCCCCAAACCCAATTCTTTCTTTGGCCGCCTCTCCTTCCAGTTCGCTGCTGCCAATGACTGGAACGAACTACAAAAAGCACTGAAACTGGAAACACTTATCTCCCTCACTAGCTTTAAGCACCAACTGTCAGAGCAGCTCACAGATTACTGCACCTGTACATAGCCCTCCTATATTTTAGCCCAAACAACTACCTCTTTCCCTACTGTATTTAATTTATTTATTTATTTTGCTCCTTTGCACCCCATTATTTTTATTTCTACTTCGCACATTCTTCCATTGCAAATCTACCATTCCGGTGTTTTACTTGCAATATTGTATTTACTTTGCCACCATGGCCTTTTTTTGCCTTTACCTCCCTTATCTCACCTCATTTGCTCACATCGTATATAGACTTGTTTATACTGTATTATTGACTGTATGTTTGTTTTACTCCATGTGTAACTCTGTGTCGTTGTATGTGTCGAACTGCTTTGCTTTATCCTGGCCAGGTCGCAATTGTAAATGAGAACTTGTTCTCAACTTGCCTACCTGGTTAAATAAAGGTGAAATAAAATAAATAAATACATTCACGAAAATGGTTCACTCCTACAGTCACATTTCGGTCGCTTGCTATATAAAGCAGGCAGACAAGCATCGAGTCGTTCAGTTACTGTTCGATTGAACGTTAGAATAGGCAAAACGAGTGACTGAAGCAACTTTAAGCGTGGTATTATTGTCTGTGCCAGGCACTCCGGTTCCAGTATTTTAGAGACGGGTGGCCTCATGGGCTTTTCACGCACGACCCGGTACTAGATGGGTGTACTTAATAAATGTATATTTAAGTGATAATGCCTGAGAAGCCGGTGTTTGGAGGATATATTGCCATGGGTGTTCGGCCAATGCCAATATATCCGCCAAACACTGGCTTCAATGGCACTATCACTTTTTATACAACGGGTTACCAACATATTCAAATAATGATTGACGTATTTTCATTGAAAACGTTATTTTGATTCATGTATTCATACTATTTCATCCTTCAACAAGATATAGTCCCGACACTAATCTAGACGTGCTAGAGACGCGACCCAGACGTTCAGACTTCTTGTTCTGCATCTATGGACGCGACCCAGTCGTTCGTTCTTAATGTTCCTTTGCCATACTGGCTTGCTCGCTAGCCAACTACGGCTAATTTACAGTCGCGTCAAAAAGTCGCGTCAAAAAGTGCAGCCAGAATAACAGCAGCTGCATTTGCATAAACTGTTTTCTAGTGACATTTATTTGGATACATCCATAACAATGACCTAATGAGTCCCGATTTCGACTGGAATAGAAAATGTTCTCCCTCGTCAGGAAACTGTTGTTCAGAGGAGCTAGCCGACAACACAGCCACATTAACGCAATCACTTTAAACTGAAGCTGCAAAGACTGCAAAGACTGCAAAAAATTATGCCAGCTGATTCATGATATCGACTGGCTGAGAAACACTGCCTGCATGTCTGTCTCGTCCCAGCTCCTGACACGTTCATTACAATGGGACAGCAGGAAATTTAATTTGAATATTGAAACAATGTTGCAAATGTTGGAGAGACAGACATAAAGGTTTATACAAATCCCTGCTGTTAAAAAAGAAATGTTGGTCTAAAAGAAATGTGAGATAATGTCTAGATGCTTTTCATAGTGGATATCAAGTGTATAACTTGCCTGGCTGGGTTGATGAGACAGTTGATTACGCAGTCAGATGGAACAGAGTAAATAGGCATTTTAAATCATAGATTTAGCCGTGGCAATTTGTGGAATAGACACAGGCTGGAATGGGGTTTTAACCAATCAGCATTCAGGATTAGACCCACCCGTTGTATAACAGAATTTACATTACTGTAGGGTGAGAATGGGCGAATGATTGCTAGGACCAGAACAGATCAAACCTAGAAGAGCGCAAAACTATTTAACCAAGATTCATTGCTTGTCCGCTTTGAGTTGATCTCTGTCCAATCTATACATAATAACACTGTGTTACTGCGTAGACCCGTTATGTAACTTGTCACTATAAGAAAGTTGAAATACGGGGAAATCAATAAGATAAGAGCGTGAGAGACTGATAGTATTATTAGATAATGATTAAGCCCTGTGATAAATAAACATGGATAACAATGTAACAGAAAATATTCCAGGAAATCAGATGGAACAGATTCAAATGATTAAACCTACATGAAATACATTTCTAGTGGATGGAAAAAATGTATTCATGATGCTATGATGGCACTGGCCAACTCTCTCTCTTTTTTTAAAAGTTTGTATATTTTGTTGTTTTTATCCTGACTGCACTACAAATTTCCCAAATGGGACAACACAGATATTGATTGATTGAATGGTTGGCTGGGCCTTCCTACTGTACCTGTGTTGGGTTCATCCATGGAGAAGGCCTTGTTCTCCATGTACATGTTCTGATGGGCTGCTGCTGCAGTGTTCTGCTCCTTCAGAATGTTATCATAGACTAAGCTCCTGACTGGGTAGATAATCTGTTCCCCATCACTGGGCTGCTCATCCCCCTCCTCCTGCTCCTTGGTGAGGGAGCAGATTTCTGGGATGGTGTATAGGACCAAGAACACCCAGGCATTGCTGACCAGGGCAATGGCCAGGGTGGGGTCGTCCCAGCTGGGGTCCCCGGCTACCTGGTTCCCATGGATGTACATGACGATCCAGGCCACCCACACGGCCATGGAGCATACCCCGGTGGCCAGGATGAAGGCTCCATCCCGCCGCCAGGCTTTGTGTTTGTGTGTGAGCGAGGGCACGGCCATCAGCACCACGCCCAGCAGCAGGGCCATGACATAGATCAAAGCCATCACAAAGTCCTGGTTGGTGATACTGCAGGAGATGTCAGGGCTGCCACTGGCTGTCATTGGCCTCCTCTCCACTGTGATGATCAGCCACTCTGTATTGATGATGATCTCAACCAGCCAGAAGGCCAGGGCCCCCAGACACAGCATCCAGCCCCGGGGGCCCTGGCTCTGCCGGTTCAGGAGCACCAGCCACAGCCCATGCATCAGGAGGCAGGCAAGACCACCCGCAAACAGTACACCAAACAGGAAGCGACGCGCAGTGCAGCTTGTGAAGTCCCGGCCCATGATGAAGGCAAAAGAGAGGCCAAAGAGGCCAAGGGTGAAGACCAGAAAGCTGGCCTGCAGGGCCACCATACCTTTCCTCTTCCTGTCTGTCACGAAGGGAAGGCTGGCCATGAGGATGATGATGAGGACGAAGGCCGTCACCACACCTAAAGCCGCCAGTGACTCCACCACGATGCCCCACACTGCAGTCAAGTCACACAGGTTGAAGTACAGGGAGCCCACGGAGGGGCCACAGCCTTTAGGAACGTTGGTGATGGGGGCCGCCATGGCACTGCTGGGACACACACGCATCAGAAACACACATTCAGTACATCTAAACGCCTGAGCCCCCCTTTATCCCTTATTATGATTGAATCAGTCAAGTACTGGGGATGGCAGGTACTCAAAGTGATATTTAACCATCGCATGGTAACCACTTAGCTACATGCAGTAACCTGGTCACTGCATCCTGTAGGTTATACAGAATATTCTCAGTGATTCCAACAGGTTATATTGAATCCTAGTGCTACCTATTCAATATTACATGGAACACTGTGTGTCTTACATAAGCTGGTACATGACAGAGTGGCTGGCTGGATCAGAATGGCTTCAGTCCTTACAGTGATTACATCCCCCGCATGGCGCCAGCCAGGTAATGGAAGGTGCCACACACACAACTGTTTCCTGGATAATTCTACCACTGATCAGAGTCACCACTGACCAAGAAATCCCACACAACTGAAAGTGATCACTGCTCAGCTTATCAAGGACTGTGTGTCTACAGGTCTAATCTTTGTGAGAAGAGACCCTTAAACAGAAAGCAACCTGCTGGGCACACTGATTGAATGAATCAACGTTGTTTCCATGTCATTTCAATGAAATTACATTGAACCAACGTGTAATAGAGGTTGAATTGACATCTGTGCCCAGTGGGAAGAGTGTACTGTACATCCAAGATGGAATATCTGGGGGCTAGCTAGCCTATATTTAAAAAGAACCAATGCATTGCCATAGTAACTATGTAGCAGGTAAGGAAGACAAACACACTGACACAGAGAAATACTTGTGTGTCTAACATAAAGGATGGGTAACTGACAGCCAGGCCAAAGCATCTGCTAAATACATTTGTCCCGTTGAACTGCCTCCATTTGAGGCAGTTCAACTACAGAAACATGATAAACAACCTATTTGAATGGTATTGATTAATAAATAATGAGCCATTTGATCAACTGAATACTATTAATACTAAACTTCCATAGAACACTAGTATGCCATTTGAATAATTTTATTTCCTTAACAAGTATTTAATTGTGTTCCTAATTCTAATGAGGAGTAGCCTATAGCCTAGTTATTATTTGAGGGCCTACTCATTAATGAGTAATACTATTAGGAATGATAGATAAATGACTGGAAACTGAGTTGTAAAGGTTATCATTCTACTACGCCCGTGTATTACCTGCCGACAGGGATGATGATGTGAATACGCGCCGCTCCTCTTTCTCGTCAAAAGCAGACAGAAGAATCCAGGTAATTTAGACTACAAACCTGTATTGATATTTAATCCAGAAAAATCTAATTCCTTTTCGCAACCGGTGTTTATTTTCTATTGACTTCAATATGTTTTGACTTGAAATAGTTTATCAAATCTACAAAGAACTATCCGTAAAGACATACTGCCAAGTTACACTCAATTTGACAGATTTTGCTCTACGCGTCCAAATGTCTTCCTTTGGTGGTCAGTGTTCGTCTCCAATAATTCGCAAAGATTTTGACGGTGTGACTTCTTGATAACAGAGCCAGTATTTTTTCTGCCCACTCCCATTCTACTATGATCGCCGGCCTACCAGGGCCGGCTTACCAAACGGGCACGCAGGGCACGTACCCTGGGGCCCAACCTGTGCGTTTGGATTGTTGTGTAGTTTAAAAGTTCTCTAGCGCTATTTTGGAAAGATGGGGAGGCTGTAGGCGGCAGGGCAGGACACATCCAAAAACACAAACAATTATGCAATAATATTTTTACACATCTTCCCAAACCAGTTTAGGGTCTCTCACCAATATGCCTCTCTCTCTCGCTCAATCTTACCAATGGAGCCCCTGTTTAACTAAAGCACCCTTACACTTGAGCAAACTCTGCTACAGGTTTTGTTTGGGGTTGAGACATAAAATAGGGAATGTTTTAGTAAACTACCAAACATACATAGAATGAAGGGATACATTCAGCTGTGCATATTGGGACAAGATACATGTGCATGTTATTAAGTACTTATTTTAATCTCCTAAAATATCTTAATTCAATTAAGAAACATGCCTTTAGCCCTCTTTTTAAAATGTCATGATATGGTATAGAATACTAGGCTAATCCATAGATTTGCAAGGTGTGAGCATTTTGCAGGGACACCTAGTGGATGATTATGATACAGGATTAACTGAGATTTTTCAATATTCCAGACATTTGATCATAACCACCTGTATTGAGCTGTCTTTAGCCTTGCTCATACCTGGGGCTATGTGTCCTTTTTCCTGATCTCATATACAGTCAGAATGTCAACTGCCTGTGACAACTTTATTACATTTTACATGTAAAATCTGAACATTTCAGGAACATTTGCAACCCTATTCCTTCCGTGTCATTCTGCCAAAGAGTAGGAAACTAATCTAACCATCATCATATATCAATTCAGAAGTAAAATTGGCACTCAATTGAAATCATACAAATCATAAGAAAATATAAAGAATACATTTGAGTACGTGACTGTTATGAGCAACACAAATGCAAATATTTGTGCCTCTCAAATTTCTTTAAGGTAGGATACATGCATTTGTACAGAAAGGATATACACATATCCTGTCTAAGATCACTGTTGTATCCAACCTGAACGTTCGACACCCTCCTGTGGATAGAATATTTTTTAACCACTGTGATGTTTTTATGCTTAGCACTCCTGTAATGCCAAACTTGATTTTTCCTAAACCAACACGTGTTTGTCTCTTGGAATCACTACCATGATCACAGGTTATGATAATGATGATGACGTGAAGATTGTGTCGATTTCACTTTGTTTTGGGAGGTGGTCCTACACAAAAAGTTAGAAATGTTCTTGTTTTTGAAAGAAAAGCACATTTTTTGTCCATTAAAATAACATAAAATTGATCAGCAATACAGTGTAGACATTGTTAATGTTGTAAATTACTATTGTAGCTGGAAATGGCAGATTTTGTTGAGGAATATCTACATAGGCATACAGAGGCCCATTATCAGCAACCATCACTTCTGTGTTCCAATGTCATGTTGTGTTAGCTAATCCAAGTTTATCATTTTAAAAGGCTAATTGATCATTAGAAAACCTTTTTGCAATTATGTTAGCACAGCTGAAAAATGTCATCCCGATGAAAGAAGCAATAAAACTGGCCTTCTTGAGATTAGTTGTGTATCTGGAGCATCAGCATTTGTGGGTTTGATTACAGACTCAAAATGGCCAGAAACCATGCACTTTCTTCTGAAACTCATCAGTCTATTCTTGTTCTGAGAAATGAAGGCTATTCCATACGAGAAATTGCGAAGAAACTGAAGATCTCATACAACGCTGTGTACTACTCCCTTCATAGAACAGCACACACTGGCACTAACCAGAATAGAAAGAGGAGTGGGAGACCCGGTGCACAACTGTGATGATGGTGTATGGCAGGGCTATTCAATTCCGGACCTGGAGGACCGAAACACTTAGAAGGAAAGGAAGAACATTAGAAGTGTTTTGGCCGTCCATGAAAATAATTTAACAGCCCTGGTGTAGGAGGTAGAGTCCTTGGTCAAAGTGGGCGAGGCCGATGGAGGCCTGCTGTGTGGTGTCCACGCCCAGCAAGGCGTGGACTGCCTTCCTGTGGGCCAGTCTGTGTGATGGAGAAACCAGTGTTGCCCTCCAACTGAGACAGAACCATCAACACCTGTCTGAGATAGAGAGAAAGAGAGGTAGAACATTAATATAAATAATTCATTTTCTTTATAAAAGCTCGTTTAGCACACTTAAGGAGCTAGATAGATCTGCTAGGTTCTCTCAAACGAAATTATTCAATATTGAACATTTGCTCATATTCGCACATGTCCGCACGGACTACGAAAACTGAGGTGGGGTTGAATCCTGTGCAGACGGGAGCAGACATCCGATTGAGGCGGTAGGTAAAAATAAGCTTGAGGGTTAGAGGTTGTTGATGTGTACTGTACCTATAAAGCGGAGGGATGCTGTCAATAGTCGAGGCACCCGCGTGCGTCAACACCACGATGACGCTGTCACTACAGTCATGAGACGTGGAGGTGGTACCTGGGGTGGCGATTCTCCACCACGAGCTCCGCCCACCCGTGGGTGAGGTAATAACACGTCATGCCTTCCCGATTTTTATAAAGTATTTTGTATGAAATGATCACATCTTATGTGTGTTTTTGCTCATGTACAATTACCTTAAAACAGGGATCTCCTCCCAGACCTGGAGTAAAGCATCCGCCAACTCCTGGACAGTCTGTGGTGCAACGTGGCGTTGGTGGATGGAGCGAGATATGATGTCCCAGATGTGCTCAATTGGATTCAGGTCTGGGGAACGGGCGGGCCAGCCCATAGCAACAATGCCTTCCTCTTGCAGGAACTGCTGACACACTCCAGCCACATGAGGTCTAGCATTGTCTTGCATTAGGAGGAACCCAGGGCCAACCACATCAGCATATGGTCTCACAAGGGGTCTGAGGATCTCATCTCGGTACCTAATGGCAGTCATGCTACCTCTGGCGAGCACATGGAGGACTGTGCAGCCCCCCAAAGAAATGCCACCCCACCGCCAAACCGGTCATGCTGGAGGATGTTGCAGGCAGCAGAACGTTCTCCACGGCGTCTCCAGACTCTGTCACGTGCTGTGTGAACCTGCTTTCATCTGTGAAGAGCACAGGGCGCCAGTGGCGAATTTGCCAATCTTGGTGTTCTCTGGCAAATGCCAAATGTCCTGCAAGCTGTAAGCACAACCCCCACCTGTGGACGTCGGGCCCTCATACCACTCTCATGGAGTCTGTTTCTGACCGTTTGAGCAGAGACATGCACATTTGTGGCCTGCTGGAAGTCATTTTGCAGGGCTCTGGCAGTGCTCCTCCTGCTCCTCCTTGCACAAAGGCGGAGGTAGCGGTCTTGCTGCTGGGTTGTTGCCCTCCTACGGTCTCCTCCACGTCTCCTGATGTACTGGCCTGTCTCCTGGTAGCACCTCCATGCTCTGGACACTACGCTGACAGACACAGCAAACCTTCTTGCCACAGCTCGCATTGATGTGCCATCCTGGATGAGCTGCACTACCTGCATAGGAACTGAGAAGTGGTCTGTGGTTACCACCTGCAGAACCACTTCTTTTTTGGGGGTGTCTTGCTAATTGCCTATAATTTCCACCTGTTGTCTGTTCCATTTGCACAACAGCATGTGAAATTTATTGTCAATCAGTGTTGCTTCCTAAGTGGACAGTTTGATTTCACAGAAGTGTGATTGACTTGGAGTTACATTGTGTTGTTTAAGTGTTCCCTTTATTTTTTGAGCAGTGTATATTGTTTTGACTTTGAGGCACAACCTAATTCCTCATTCATCTAGATGTGGGTGTGGCATGTGTGGGTGTGGCATGGCCAGAAGCATTAACACAAGTGAAATTCCTGAGAACCCACTTCCAAAATGAGCACCTTCACCACAACGCATACACACATGGATTTTGTATCATATATATATATATATACACACACATACATATATATACACACATACATATATATACATATATATATACACATACATATACACACACACATACATATACACATATATATATATATATATATACACACATATACATATACATATATATATACACACATATATATACACATATATACATACACATATATATATATATACACATATACATACATACACACACACATATATACATACATACATATACACATATATACATACACACACACACGCACACATACATACATACATACATACATACATACATACATACATACATACATACATACATACATACATACATACATACATATATATATATAGTAGTAGAGTTGTGGCCTGAGGGCACACACTTAATGTGTTGTGAAAAGGGTCATGAAATGTCATGTAATATTATATATAATATTATATACATGTAATATTATAACTGGCTTAATGTTTCTGTACCCCAGGAAGAGTAGCTGCCTAGGCAGCAGCTAATGGGGCTCCTTAATAAATACAATTACAAACAACATCCAATGTATTTGGCACACAGGAAAACACATCAACATCAAACCAGCTTCCACTTACATAAGGATGTTTATGGATGTGTGCTGTTGGTGAGACTGTAGAGTTAAAGAGGTACTCACACTCAAAACCATGAAAAGGAATAACCCAGAGGCTGAAATGCAAAAATAATATAATTAATTTAATCCATGCTCAAAAGATTGCAAAAATTGAAATCCTTGTATAAACAGCAACCATTCCCAACATGGGCAACAGACTCCATTACATTTGACTCATGTAGAATACAAAATGGCTCCATGGTTTGCAGTGTGGTGATAAAGGCACAACTACGCCTCTTCAACCTCAGGAGGCTGAAGAAATTTGGCTTGGCCCCTATAACCCTCTCAAACTTTTACAGATGCACAATTGAGAGCATCCTGTCGGGCTGTATCACCGCCTGGTACGACAACTGCACCGCCTGCAACTGCAGGGCTCTCGAGACGGTGGTGCGGTCTTCCCAACGCATCACTGACACCTATAACACCCGATGTCACAGGAAGGCCAAAAATATAATCAAGCGCATTAACCACCCTGCATAATTGCGCACCTAGCTCACATTTGACATGGTCCGTAATCTTGAGGTCATTTGCACAAATCATACAATGATGGAAAGACCTGTGTGTTGTCCTTGTTAATGCAGACAGAAAAGAGCTCCAACTTCTTAATCATAGCCTCAATTATGTCCCGCACATTGAATATAGTTGCGGAGAGTCCCTGTAATCCTAGATTGAGATCATTCAGGCGAGAAAAAACATCACCCAGAAAGGCCAGTCGTGTGAGAAACTCGTCATCATGCAAGTGGTCAGACAAGTGAAAATTATGGTCAGTAAAACAACTTTAAGCTCTTCTTTCAATAAAAAAAACACGTCAATACTTTGCCCCTTGATAACCAGTGCACTTCTGTATGTTGTAAAAGCATTACATGGTCACTACCGAAATCATTGCATAATGCAGAAAATACACAAGAGCTCAGGGGATTTGCTTTAACAAAGTTAACCATTTTCACTGTAGTGTCCAAAACATCTTTCAAGCTGTCAGGCATTCCCTTGGCAGCAAGAGCCTCTCGATGGATGCTGCAGTGTACCCAAGTGGCGTCGGGAGCAACTGCTTGGATACACGTAACCACTCCACTATGTCACCCTGTCATGGCTTTTGCGCCATCAGTACAGATACCAACACATTTTGACTATGCAAATTTAATTGGATGTCACAAAGCTGTCCAGTACTATAAAAAAAATCCTCTTATGTTGTCCTGGTTTTCAGAAGAGGATGTCTTCCTTAATTGACCCCCCATAAACATAACAGACAGATACCAGGAGCTGTGCCAGGGCCGACACGTCTATTGACTCATCCAGCTGTAATGCATAGAATTCACTGGCTTGTATGCAAAGCAGTAATTGTTTCAAAACATCTCCTACCATGTCAATGACGCGTTGTGAAACAGTGTTGTTTGATGAAGACATTGTCTGTATCGTTTTTTGACCTTATTCCCCAGCTATATCCATGGCAGCAGGAAGAATTAAGTCCTACACAATAGTATGGGGCCTGCCTGTCCTAGCGACTCGGTAGCTCACCATATAACACGCTTCTAGCCCCTTCTAATTAATGGTATCTTTTGCTTTTACACACGCCTTACTACTCGAAAGTCGTCTTTATTCTCGCTCAAAAAACCTCCGTGGCTTATTTTTCAAATTGTTATGTATCGTTTCAAAATGTCTGTGCAAGATTGAAGGTTTCCCGCAAGAGAGTAACAGTTAATGTGATTGGATGTTAATTATTTGAATAGGCTACCTGTAATCGATATTGTGTTTTTAATTCTGCTGAACACTAGATGGTTTAATTTATTTTTGGCAGTGAAACGAGGCTACTCAGTCGGTAGAGCATGGCGCTTGCAACGCCAAGCGTCGTGGGTTCGTTTCCCACTGGGGCCACCCATATGCAAAAGTAGTGGCCCCAGCCGACCTGTAAGTCGCTTTGGACAAAAGCGTCTGCTAAATGGGATATATTTATTTATTTTATTTGGCGTGCCCCCCGATGCCATTGCGCGTACTCTAGTTTGTGAATACCTGATCTAGAGAATCAACATGTGAGACAAGTTTTTGAGTGGACTATTGCATCACTTTTAGTCACTCTTAGGCCCAGAGCATAGCGGAGCAGAGTAGCAACATCAGGGATCAGGGATTTTCACCAACCAATTGGTGAAAAGAAAACAGTTACAGTTGTGTGATAAGAGTCTATTCTAATATTATATACAGCATATATTTAATTAATTCTATAAAGGAAGTAAAATCATGCTTCAACGTTGTACCTTGTTTAGGGTTTGGGAACGTGGGGCCTGTGTTTGTACTTGAGCGATGGTCAGACTTGAATAAAGCATAAACAATCCCAGTGTCTAACAAGCAATTGTGAGCTCACAGCCAAAAAATGCATCTAATTATAAAGCCATGTCATGTTCCTATCACAGGCCGATCACAGACGTTAAATCATGGAACATTTGAATTTTATCCACTAATAGAACATAGGCTTTCACCAAATTGACAGGAGTTTTATGATTTTATTTATTGGGGTGGATTATCCCTTTAATAGACTAGTTTTATGCATAACAACTTTCTATCCAAGCTGGGAGAGATTGAGAACAGCTCATGTCATGCAGGTTCCGGTAGCCTATACTGGACAGTTGTACAATATATTTTACAAAATCAATTGGTAGCTGATTAGTATGCTGTTGCATCGCAAATACATTTTACACTCTGCAATCTGAATTTACAACTTGAATTACTTAACAAGTAATTACATTATTGCCATCAGTCAGCAGTTAAAAATGTCAGCATTGCGACACCGTATATAGCTTTGTGAAATGTTAGGCTTAACATGAGAAAATGATGACCAAATAGGCCTACCAATAAACATTGATCCATTAGCTAAAGCAAAGCTTTTACATGCCCTGGCACCACAGAAATCCTATCATCGATTCGATATGCATGCAGCTGCATAGATATGTCACAATTTCAGCACCATGGACAACGATCTATATCTATACTTAGTCTATACTTTATGAGTGGCTGTCTGGATGACACTTAAGATTTTGTTTTAGGGAGGGATCTAACCTTGCTGGGGTCCAGAGAAACTGGGTTACCCCAGTGCTATGTTCCCATGTATCAAACAGATTATTAAAATAATTTCAATGCAGTATATGTTGTGTTAAGTGTCTTAATGCAAAATGTCAATAAAAATATAGCACAAAACTATTGAATTCTATACTGTAGCATTTTACAAGTGGCTCCATTTTACCAGGGTGCAGCTCAAATATCACCCTATTCCCTACATAGTGCACTTCTTTGTGCTACATCCAAAATTCTTCTTATAGAGTGGTGCCATCTAGGGTCTGAGATGAGTGTCCAGCACAATGCAGCCAGGCATTGACTGTGTCCCAAATGGCACCCTATTCCCTTTATGATGCTCTGTTCTGGTCAAAAGTAGTGCACTATTTAGGGAATAGGATGCCATTTGGGAGATGCCCATTTGGTCCACGTGGGTGGGTGGGGCAGCGGTGGGGGACTGATTATTATGATGTCATTTCCTCCACACTTCCTGGCCTGCGATGTAGGTGGCCCTGACATTGATAGCATCATCCAGCAGAACGAGATCTAACAGGGGAGAGAGGGGGACATGTTTTACTATTTAGTGCTTCTTCCTACACCATACACAAGACCTAGACCAGTTGTTTTCAAAAATCTCTTCGGGACCACCAGACATTTTTTCTCACATTTCTGGAGAAAAGAGGTTTGAAAACCCCTGACCTACACAACCAGTTGAGGAGACTAATTAATGACCTTAATCAAGGGGGGGAAGAGAAAACCTGTAGACATTCAGCCCTCCAGGAATTGAGTTTGACACCTCTGGAGTAGACAGAGCAAGACCGCCCTCTGCTGTTTACTTTCTCACCTGCATCTGCCCCTAGTCCAGGGGGCCTTTACAATCGCTTACTTTAGGTGTGTTTGTGTGTGTGTGTATCACCTGCGTCTGCCCCATAGTCCAGGGTGCCTTTACAACGGGTGATGCCCAGGAGCTGTGCCGGGTGGAGTGACGCTGCCTCCAGGGCTTGCTCCACACTGCAGCCTGTCAACACAAACAGGGCCGGATTACCGAATGGGAATGCAGGGCACGTGCTCCGGGGCCCCCAACCTTCAGGGAGCCCCCAACCAAATGTTATTCATTTTTATCTTTGGGGGCCCCCTGGAGGTCAGGGGCCCTAGAGCACATGCCCTGCATACATGGCAAAATTCTCTCAGCATCAAGGTAAAATGTTTAGAACAGCAGGACATTAGCTTTAAAACTGCTACAAGAGCATTATAAAAGTGCAACAAAAAATGTTGTGTTAAAATGCAGTAAGTTAGCCATTTTCCTAAAAGGGGATGGGGGGCCCCCTGGAGGTCGATGACCTAGGGACCCAAATGTGGTAGTCCGGCCCTGCACGCACGCACAGACACACACACACACACACACACACACACACACACGTGTGCACACATGTAGTAAATAACCACATATTTTGAAGGACTGAATAACTTTTGTAAGAAGCCCTTTTACTAACACACACACTCACCTGAAGCCTGTTTGAAGTGCCTGACACACATGTCCATTGTGGCTATACTGCCACTGAGCGTCTTGGTGCCTATGAGTAAAGACGGTTTTAGAGACAGCTTCGGGAAAAAGTTGTTTACACCTTACAAAAGAGATTCTGACCTGCTACATAAGCATGGAGTCCCTGGATCTCAATGACTTGCTGACCCAAGGTGTGGCGGCCCGGAGGTAGACCCATCGCTGTGATGGCATCAGTCACCAACACTAGACCTGTAGGACAAACACATTAAGCCAACACAAGCATTGCCATAGATTTCTTGCAATTAGTATGCATATTATACCTGACATTGCTTGAACAACTTCTGGTTTCAAGACTGAAACTCACAGCATTACAACAGAAGACTCCAATAAACACTCCAACACAACCCCACACACACAGAGAGACACATCAGAGCACACACACACACACACACACACACACACACACACACACACACACACACACACACACACACACACACACACACACACACACACACACACACACACACACACACACACACACACACACACACACAAGCTGTGTGTGTAGTTCTTACACAGACCTGTAGGGTGTGCTCTGTGGGCGATACGCAGGGCGGCAGAGTTGGTGTGGATGCCATCAGCAATCATTCCGTAGAAGACCGTCCGGTCCTGGGGAACCTGGTCGCTGGTGAGGAGACCCACAATGCCCGGGTCTCGATGGTGAAACTAACCCATCATGGTCACCATGGTAACAGAGAGAAACAGCCATCATCTTTCATTACATTATTACAGTAGCATTGTTAACTGTAGTTGAATAGACTTGGCAAGGCATCTGAAGCATGTGTCCAACAGTATAGTGTAGACCGTATGTCTGTGATTTGGCTGACCACACCCAGAGGTGGACAGGTTACTCATTAACCACATTTACACTTCTCTCCTATTATTACTGTATGGTTTGAGAAACAGAAACACTATCAGTGTAGTGATGCAGGTCATCAGATGTTGTACACATGAAATTGTGTCATTCCAAATTTTATAAGCAACGTTCTATTACATTTTGTACGTCTCCAGCCGTTTCCCCTATCCAGCTGTTCCATACTCCGTGTAGCCTGCTGCTAGAATGGACGGAGATGTATCGTTCAAGTTGCAAAAAAATTGATTATAACGTTGCAGATAAAGTTGAAAGTGAAATGTGTCTTTGGTGGTAAAAAAAGCAAGATTCTCCTATAAGAGTTGTCCAGTAAAACGTCAGACAGCGATGTTACTGGAGGGAGAAACAGAGGATTGTACTACACTCACATACGAAAACTAACATACAGTACATACTAAAAATGTACAGTTGAAGTCGGAAGTTTACATACACTTCGGTTGGAGTCATTAAAACTCGTTTTTCAACCACTCCACAAATTTCTTGTTAACAAACTATAGTTTTGAAAAGTCGTTTAGGACACCTACTTTGTGCATGACATAAGTAATTTTTCCAACAATTGTTTACAGACAGATTATTCCAATGTATCACAATTCCAGTGGGTCGGAAGTGTACATACACTAAGTTGACTGTGCCTTTAAACAGCTTGGAAAATTTCAGAAAAGTATGTCATGGCTTTAGAAGCTTCTGATTGACTCAAGTGATGTCAGTTAAGCCTATTGGAGGTGTACCGGAGGATGTATTTCAAGGCCTACCTTCAAACTCAGTGCCTCGTTGACATCATGGAAAAAGCAAAAGTAAAGCCAAGACCTCAGAAAAACAATTGTAGACCTCCACAAGTCTGGTTCATCCTTGGGAGCAATTTCCAAACACCTGAACACCACGTTCATCTGTACAAACAATAGTATGAAGTATAAACACCATGGGACCACGCAGCCGTCATACCGTTCAGGAAGGAGACGCGTTCTATCTCCAAGTGATGAACGTACTTTGGTGCGAAAAGTGCAAATCAATCCCAGAACAACAGCGAAGGACCTTGTGAAGATGCTGAAGGAAAAAGGTACAAAAGTATCTATATCCACAGTAAAATGAGTCCCATATCGACATAATCTAAAAGGCCACTCAGCAAGGAAGAAGCCACTGCTCCAAAACCTCCATAAAAATGCCAGACTACGGTTTGCAACTGCACACCGGGACAAAGATCGTACGTTTTGCAGAAATGTTCTCTGGTCTAATGAAACAAAAATAGAACTGTTTGGCCATAATGACCATCGTTATGTTTGGAGGAAAAGGGGAGGCTTGCAAACCAAATAACACCATCCCAACCGTGAAGCACGGGGTGGCAGCATCATGCTGTGGTGGTGCTTTGCTGCAGGAGGGACTGGTGCACTTCACAAAATAGATGGCATCATGAGGATGGGAAATGGAAAATATTGAAGCAACATCTCAAGACATCAGTCAGGAAGTTAAAGCTTGGTCGCAAATGAGTCTTCCAAATGGACACAAGCATACTTCCAAAGTTATGGCAAAATGGCTTAAGGACAACAAAGTCAAAGTATTGGAGTGGCCATCAAAAAGCCATGACCTCAAACCTATAGACAATTTGTGGGCAGAACTGAAAAAGCGTGAAATGAATCATTCACTCTACCATTATTCTGACATTTCACATTCTTAAAATGAAGTGGTGATCCTAACTGACCTAAGACAGGGAATTTTTTACCAGGATTAAATGTCAGGGATTGTAAAAAAAAAAAACAGAGTTTAAATGTATTTGGCTAAGGTTCATGTAAACTTCCGACTTCACTGTGCTAAATGGAAAACATAATACAATATGATGCTGTGTTATATTACTCACAGGCAGCATAGCATTGAAGAGATGTGTGATGAATGAAGCTCCGTTCTGCACAGCCTCCTCAGCTTGGGACAGGTTGGCTACAGAGTGTCCTACACGTGGAATCGGTCGACAGGCATACTTAGTGGTATCACATCATCCTACACAGTGTGGCAACCTCCTGCTTACAGACAGGAGATGTCTATTGGATTGAATCAACAGCCTGGTTTTTTGTTGTTTAAAATAAGTCTTCATAAACCCTTTATAAGGCCTATATAGATGCTTAATAAAACATTTAGGAGCAGATGTAATACATACAGTATAAAGGCTATGTCATTCCCAGCATGCACACAAAGAGGAGTATCTAAATCATACATATAAATTAGATTTGATTCCCATTCACAGAATACTACACCTACCTATAGACACAGTGATGCAAAGTGACGATTCATAAAACATGCATAAGGCCTACATAGATGTTCACAATTAAATCATGCATAAGCAGACGTCATAGGCCTACATAAAGGCTATCCTATTCCCAGTTTAATTCACCTACCTAGAGAAACAGTGATTCCCCTCTGAGCCAGCTCTCTAACCACCTTCTCACTGTTGGGTAGCTCGGGGGCCAACGTCACCATGGCAACGTTATCCAGGGTCCCGTAGGTCTCAATCAGGTCCAACATGCCGCCCGACTGGAAGGAGCGCAGGTACTGCTCCGGGTGGGCTCCCTTCTTCTCTAAACTGATGAATGGACCTTCTAGATGACAGCCTTGAGAGAGAGAGAGAGAGCGAGGAGGTGGGGGTAGAGACGGCGAAATGTACAAAAAAAATGGCAGAAATATGAAATATTGACAGAATGTGTAATGGAGTAAAAGAGACATATTTCAGCATATCACACTGTTTTATAACATTTCCTCTATCACCATACAGTTATATGGAATACAGTATTGGATATCATGTCCAGATATAAGGACCAATCAGACATATGAAGATGTGTCTACATCCTTCCTGACTGCATCCTTACCCAGAACTCCAGCTCCCTCCACTCCTCCACTGTGAACTTTAACCTCAGACAAGACCTAGAAAACAGGTATTTTACTTGAAAGGATTTCATAACACATGCATAAACATTGCATTCATAAGCAATACATAAGAATTTGATTGAGCATGCCTGGAGTGCCAGGCCAGGTGGGTGTGGTTTGCATATTTGAAACTATTTGGATCCAAATCAAATCACATTTTATTGGACACATACACATATTAAGCAGATGTTATTGTGGGTGTAGCGAAATGCTTGTGTTCCTAGCTCCAACAGTGCAGTAGTATCTAACAATTCACATTGCGCCAGACAAGATCAATCCACCACAGCTCAAGTATTTGAAAGAAAACCAACACTATTTGAAACACATTTGAATGGGAGTCACTAATGACATACACTATATATACAAAAGTATGTGGACACCCCTTCATATTAGTGGATTAGGCTACTTCAGCCACATCGGTTGCTGACAGGCGTATAAAATCAAGCACACAGCCATGCAATCTCTATAGACAAACATTAGCAGTAGAATGGCCTTATTAAAGAGCTCAGTGACTTTCTACTAAAGAGCTCAGTGACTTTCTACTAAAGAGCTCAGTGAGTTTCTACTAAAGAGCTCAGTGAGTTTCTACTAAAGAGCTCAGTGACTTTCAACTAAAGAGCTCAGTGACTTTCAACATGGCACCGTCATAGGATGCTACCTTTCCAACAAGTCAGTTCGTCAAATTTCTACCCTGCTAGAGCTGCCCTGGTCAACTCTTTCCTGTTTCAGCATAACAATGCCCCCGTGCATAACGCAAGGTCCATACAGAAATAGTTTGTTGAGATCGGTGTGGAAGAACTTGACTGGCCTGCACAGAGCCCTGACCTCAACCCCATCGAACACCTTTGGGATGAATTGGAATGCTAACTGCGAGCCAGGCCGAATCGCCCAACATCAGTGCCCCGCCTCACTAATGCTCTTGTGACTGAATGGAAGCAAGTCCCTGCAGCCATGTTCCAACATCTAGTGAATAGCCTTCCCAGAATAGTGGAGGCTGTTATATCAGCAAAGGGGGGACCAACTGCATACGCCCATGATTTTGGAATGAGATGTTCGACAAGCAGGTGTCCACATACTTTTGGTCATAAAGTGTATGTGAGACAATGGTGAGAAACGGGACATGTTCTTGAGAGGACAGGTGTAGAGGTGGTGCCTACCTTGTGGTAGATGTTTGGAGGGGAGGTGACTAGGGTGGGTAAAAAAGAGGTGACACCATGCTCCAAGATTTTCTTGGCTACTAGGGCCACACCTCCTCTGACATTACTGGTTGCTTGCGAGAAGTCGATGCCATATCCTCCTGTGGGTGTAAAACAATGGTATTGATTGAGTTTGGAAAATCCTGTATCCAATGGCTTCCTTGTTCTGGTGAGAGAAACAGCTCACAGGCTGTGTTAGTTTTAGCAAGGAACACTCCTCCAATAAAGATTTAAGAAGTCCATACCTGCAATTGAATTGGGGACAGTCCCTGGAGTGAAGAGACCCCCCCCCCAAAAAAAAAGACTAACCATTGATCTGAACGTCAATGAACCCAGGAGCGATGATGAGGCCTTCACAGTCAACACGTTGATCTGCGTAGCCTTCCTCATCAAAGAACAACTTCTCTGGGTCTAGGATCCGCCCTTCCCGCACCCACAGATCCTCTCTGGAGGAAAGACAGGAACAATACACACATTATTAAACAAACCCTGTCACACACACAGTAACACACATCGTAACAACGCTTGTTTTTACATGTAATGGTATTTATTTTACATGTGTGTGTATGTTCATATCCACGTGCTTGTGTGTTCATTTGTGGTGTACCTCTGCAGCTTGTGATCTCTTAGTATCCTGCAGTTGACGAACTGGGTGATCGGCGCCTTCGACACAGACTTATTGGTAGGCATCTTCCACAAGACGCTATGTCACCTCTCCTGAAGTGTAGTCACTTCAGAAAGACTCTCTCTATAAATAACAGCCAAAGAACAGTACAGACAAGTTATCAAAGAAAGCCTTTGAAGAGTTACACTATTACAGTACACTATTACAGTACCAACCTGTAAAACCTTGAATAGCCAACTGTTCCGT
This sequence comes from Oncorhynchus masou masou, assembly GCF_036934945.1. Lineage (NCBI taxonomy): Eukaryota > Metazoa > Chordata > Actinopteri > Salmoniformes > Salmonidae > Oncorhynchus > Oncorhynchus masou. The sequence continues at coordinate 25,836,452 of NC_088226.1, read as the reverse complement.
CTTTATTCTTCAGGTTACATATCACATCTGGGATAATCAGTACACCAACCCACCACCATAAACAGACACACCAATGTAAGAACCTTCCTATAACAACATTGTACAATGCTGAAGGTGCAACATTTGACTTTGACCCCCATGTTGTCATTGCATTTTATTTCACCCTAGAACAGATCTGATAAGAATCTAACACTAAAACCATTTGAATACAGTGTTGTTTGTCTATTAATGAATAACAACAGTGTGTAGGAAGGCAAAGACACCATAAATTGCATGATAACAGGAAATATATGTATTTCCATGACAGAATAAAAGCAATGTTGGACTTACCTTGCAAAGAGCATAGTTTCAAATACATGCAACTTAAAAGTTACATATCACAAAATGTGTATTTGAAATCTTTTGGACCTCAAGATCAACCTTAAGGGAATCTTATTCGAGTCATAAAATTATGTTCATATGACAGAGAAGATATACAACAACCTTGCTGAGAGTATATCCAACTGCCAATCTCTAAGGAAAAAAATATAAACTAGTGGAACCAAGACTTAATAAAAATAACTGACGTTGGCACAAGGTGGAGGGAAAGCTGAAGCATAACCAACTAAATTAAAGTTAAAGAAAATGTACTCTTAATCCAGTATGAACGAATGTATATAATTTATAATACAAAAGACAAAATTCAGAAATTCAACTGCACAAAGGCAGTCATTAAAAGTGTAAAACTATACTGACCAAAAATATAAATGCAACATGTAAAGTGTTGGTCCCATGTTTCACGAGCTGAAGGAAAAGATCCCTGAAATTTTCAATACGCACAAACAACTTCTCAAATGTTGTGCTATTTTTTTGGCCATCCGTTAGAATATCATGAAGCTGATTAAACAGCAGGATCATTACACAGGTACACCTTGTACTGTGGACAATAAAAGGCCACTCTAAAATGTGCAGTTTTGTCACACAACACAATGCCACAGATGTCTCAAGTTTTGAGGGAGTGTGCAATTGGAATGCTGACTGCAGGAATGTCAACCAGAGCTGTTGAATGTTCAATTCTCTACCATAAACTGCCTCCAAAGTCGTTTTAGAGAATTTGGCATTACATCCAACTGGACTAAAAACCACAGACCATGTGTAACCACACCAGCACAGGACCTCCACATCCGGTTTCTTCACCTGTGGGATCATCAGCGACCAGCTACCCAGACAGCTGATGAAACTAGTATTGTCTGTAATATAAAGCCCTTTTGTGGGGAAAACAAATTCTGATTGGCTGGGCCTGGCTCCCAAATCATGTAAAATCCATGGATTAGGGCGTAATGAATTTAATTCAATTGACTGATTTCCCTATATGTACTGTAACGCAGTAAAATCTTGAAACTGTTGCATTAATATTTATATGATGCATACTTTCAGTTTTTCCGAGCACACATCACTCGCGCATAAGAGGGAGTCTTGCGCTGCTCGTGATAGCACATGCGCAGAATAAATACCGCTGGAACGCGGATTAAGCTGTCCGAATAATTCGAAAGATTTCGGCGTACGTTTATTTCAATTTTTACTTTACACCGATTGAGATAAACAGAGCAAGGTTTTTACATGACCATTTCCATAGTCGGCGTAAGCAGTTTAATATAGGATTATTAATATGCATGTAAACGTACATCAATGTTTTACATGAAAACGTTGGTTTGATCTCAGCTGTAAACGAATAAAATAGCTCATCTTTCTTTTGAATAAATCGAATACTTGCCCCATAGAAGACAGTCAAATCGCAGTCAGTGAGAATTCCAACAACGGTAGACGGATGGAATCACGTGAGAATGCTGCAGTCAGCTGGTCAAAACAACGAACGGACTCGCGGAAGCGAAATAGCTAGGATACACGTAACAAAGAACAATGATGTTTTAGCGGATGTATACATCTGAAGCATCCGGTTAGCGTTTCCACTCGGAGCAAAGCTCTCGTAGAAACTTGCGGATAGGAGGGTCTGAGGACTGACAAAGAGCGTTAGCTCCAGAGGTGGAGGAGGGTGGTGGTTGGAAGAGCGCCACGGCAGTTCTTGATAAAGAAGAACTTCAAGGCTGCGTTTCAAAGTCAACATACGGTCAAAACACTTAAAAGACACACCCTCGCCCACTTACCCTTAGGGGATTCCTCGTCGCCATTTTGATTTTGGTGGGTGGTCCAAATGATTAGCCAAGCAAGGGACGTTTGCAACGTAAACCCCTCAACCCTCGTTTTTTTGTCGGCTTTGCGAGTGTACAATTATGTTCACTGGCTTCTGGCTTCAACTGTATTTATTTATTGTCAGCAAAGTATAAGGGAATTATTCTACAGCCTAGTTGGATGCGATAATGTAACATTTTATTGGATGCAAACCACCGTTAAACTTCATTGAAGAAGAAGGCATTATTACTCGCCACCAAATTTGGTGATGAGAGAAAGCCCAGTAGCTGGCAGTGGGAAATGGATTTTGGCTGACATTCTGCACATTTTCTCATCAATAAAACTATTGAGGTCAAATGTTTTATGTTCCCAAACTAAACTATGTTACAGAGTGGACTATGTTTGTAGACTTTACCCTTTGCCAAAGTTAAATTGTTTTAGTTGATTAGGATTTAAAGGGTGAATTGAGTTATTGCATACATGCAATTCACAGAATAGGCGTTCTCTAACGGAAATATGCAAAACATGCTCGATCTCAATTGATGCCAGGCACAACACAACTGGGAACCCTGGAAATCTTTTGACTTCTGACTACAGTGCGTTGAAGACAACTGGGAACTGGGACAGCAACGACCACCCACTGGCAAAAATCATTTTGAACGGTCATCCAACTCGGGCCTCTTTCTAGAGCTCTGAGCTTCTGACCTAAAGATCACTGACATCATGATTTGACCTCATATTTTTCAGAATTTCCAGTTGTCTTGAAAGCAGCATGAGTACCACAGTATGAGTCATAATACCCATAAACCCTAGCTGTAAAACCAAGAAATGATTACATTTGTTATTGCCACATTTCTGTGTCTGGGATTTTGGAACTACTTCATATCAGGTCTCTGTTTCATGTAGGCTTACACTGGCGTGACGTTTTAATAACCATTCAAATCTCTCTCAGACAAGGTAACATAGTAGGATTTTAGATGTGCAGATAGACCTAAGCCCAGACTTTTACCGATGCTATAGTAAAGTCTGTGGGTTATGGAAAAATATAGATGTTAGCATTTTAGTAATCAACCTAGCTTGTAACTTTGTTTTTGGTCTTTCAGATTGGTGGACCGGAAACCCAGTGACAACACTCGGGTCTGCAGCTGACATTTTCCGTTGGGAAAGAGAAATGGCCCTGTATTTGCCAGAAAATTTGCTCATCCATCATCGCAGAAGAGGAAGAGTCATATACTTCCACAATGGCAGAAGAGGTAGATCCAGACACATTCAACATGGCAGATGAAGTTTCAGGCGCCTCGGCCACTAAAGAATGTAGGAGGCTGCTGTCTACACCGTTGCGGAATGTTCTCACTGAGGTGCATCATATTAAGGAAACAGCGCAGTTGAAGGTTCTACAGGAGAATCAGCTGTATACCTGCAACAGGTATTCAGCATCGTGGCTGTCTGATAAAGTACTTAGGAAAAAAACAGGACTTCCAGACAAAGAAATGTTCAACAACATTGTTGTTAAAAGGATTGCGTTGTCTACTTTGCCAAGTGGAGGGTGAAGATGTTGACATTTGAGGATCAAGTGTTTATGGCTCTTATGAAGTTGCGTCACAACTACACCAACTTGAACCTGGCTCAACTATTCTGTTCTGGTGCAATCACTGTCTGCAATGTTACCATCACTTTCATTCACAAGCTTTTTTTCATTAGCATTATGAAGACTTCCAAGTCGGGATGGTTATTGACTGTACTGCCATGGAAGTTGCTACTCCAAGTCAGATGGATCTGCAGAAGCAAACCTAATCTGTGTACCATTCAATGACCTTCTAGCTACTCCTGGGTGTTGTACCTAATGCAGTGATGTTATGTTGTGATGTTATCTCTGCAGTGATCTGTATCGGACAAAGCAATTGTCCAGGCTCTGACTGGGAGGTCCATGGGGCGACGCACAATTGAGAAGATTTTCATGTCTGGAGACATGATTTTTGTCAGACAAAGGCTTCTTTTTTAAACCCCTTTTTTCTCCCCAATTTTGTGGTATCCAACTGGTAGTAGTTACAGTCTTGTCTCATCGGTGCAACTCCCGCACGGATTCGGGAGAGGTCGAGAGCCATATGTCCTCCGAAACCCAACCCAACCAAGCCGCACTGCTTCTTGACACAAAGCACATCCAACCCGGAAACCAGCCGTGTGTCAGAGGAAAACTGTACACCTGGCGACCTGGTCAGCGTGCACTGAACCCGGCCCGCCACAGGAGTCGCTAGTGCGCAATAAGACGAAGATATCCCTGCCGACCAAACCCAGACGACACATGGCCAACTGTGCGTCGCCCCATGGACCTCCCGGTCGCGGCCGGCTGCGACAGTTCCTGGGCTCGAACCCAGAATCTCTGGTGGCACAGCTAGCACTGCGATACAATGCCTTAGACCACTGCGCCACCCAGGAGGCCCAGACAAAGGCTTCTTGATCCAGAGCTTGATACATGCAGGAATTACTGTGAATATTCCTCCATTCCTGAACCACAAATGTTCATGTAGCGTGAGATGCATCTCACAAAAGACATAGCGGGAAATGGGATCCATGTTGATAGGGCAAACGCTACACTAAAAGATGTAAAAATCCTGAAATTCATCCCACCTTGTCTGCGTTATAGTAATGTGCTGGTGCAGACCTGCTGTGCACTTGTTAACCTCCAAGGCACACTCATCAACCTCCAAGGCACACTCATCAGAGCAGTAGCTGTTGGTTGGGAAACGAGAACAACGAGGCATGAGGGTTTGGTGTTAAGGGATGAGTTGTCACATTGTCGAAGGTGGGGTTGTGTTAGGATAAACAATGCATTTTCTGTACAGATAAAGTTGATACAGCATTGAAAAATACCCACCATTGACCAAATGTCTCTTTGTTTTCCATTCCAACAGGAGTGCCTCCCTCAGACCATCCGGTGCATGGACATCCTGTGCCAGTGTGATGTGGTTGTGGAGACTACAGCACATCAAGCCTGTGGATGAACAATTCAGTAACTCATCAAATATGATACAATATTGTGTAAAACATTGAATTTGTAGATGTCTCAGTTTTGCCTGTCCCCTTTTCCTCATGTTTTATACATGAGACGTGACATGCGGAACATCAGGCTCACCCCACGAGAAGTATGATCAATGCCACCCTCAACAAGGAGAAGTGATGTCTCTCCCATCCTGCATTTAGCAGAAACTGAAGCTCCACAAAACAAAGGGGGTAAGAAATAATTTAAACTTCACAGATATAAATTCCCACTGTGCCCATGATAAAAATGCAATGTGAATTGTGTTGTACTACTGAATGAAACTGTGAGGAGATGCACTCAGACCAGCCCTTGTGATTGAACTTACGTTAACTACCTTACTTTAGTTGGCTGCTTTGCGCAAAACTTGAATGTAATATAACCTATTATGGGAGCCAAGTGTGTGTGTGAACTATGTGTAATATTTTTGGACCATTTGCTTCCCAGAAAACAGGTACTGACAGGTGGTGCGAAGAAGACGCTGATCCAGTGCCACCCCAAAAAACATTGGAATAAAACTTCAAGGTAAGAAAAACTAATATGTGCAAAAAGTATTTACAAGATATTTACAGATGTTCACTGTTGCGGTGCCAACTTTGGAAGCATGTGGTCCTTAAAAAACTCCTCCAGTCCAGTAATATGAGTCTGCCAGAGGTTGTCACACTGGATGGGGATGGTAATGGAGGCTTTGGTGGTCCACACAAAGAAGAAGCAATTGTCCCTTCCAGTGATGTGGCGCTGCCCTTGGACCTGGTGCCGGTAAGGATGGTCTTCACGAAGGCTGTAAGACCCTCCCTCCTCCTGGATATAGAAATCCTTTGACATCACTGCCTCTTCAATGGAAAGGTCCCTGGACTTCCTGATGCCCCCAGGTGGTAAGGTTATGTAAAAACACATCTGCTACGCTGATCCTCAACTCGGGGGCCCCTCAGGGGTGCATGCTCAGTCCCCTCCTGTACTTCCTGTTCACTCATGACTGCATGGCCAGGCATGACTCCCAACACCAAGTTTGCTGATGACACAAGTGGTAGGCCTGATCACGACAACAATATGACAGCATATAGGGAGGAGGTCAGAGACCTGGTCGTGTGGTGCCAGGAAAACAACCTCTCCCTCAATGTGATCAAGACAAAGGACATGATTGTGGACTACAGGAAAAGGAGGACCGAGCATGCCCCCATTGACAGGGCTGTAGTGGAGTAGGTTGAGAGCTTCAGGTTCCTTGGTGTCCACATCACCAACAAACTGACATGGTCCGAGGGCACGACAAACCCTATTCCCCCTCAGGAGACTGAAAAGATTTGTGTTCCTCAGATCCTCAAAAGGTTCAACAGCTGCACCATCAAGATCATGTGATGGTGACTGGTTGCATCACTGCCTGGTATGGAAACTGCTCGGCTTCTGACCGCAAGGCACTACATACGTACGGCCCAGTACATCACTGGGGCCAAGTTTCCTGCCATCCAGGACCTCTATACCAGGCGGTGTCAGAGGAAAGCCCTAAAGACTCCAGCCACAGTCTATATTTATAGTCATTGACTGATCTCTTTCTGCTACCTCATGGCAAGCGGTACCGGAGTGCCAAGTCTAGATACAAAATGCTTCTCAACAGCTTCTACCAGCAAGCCATACGACTCCTGAACAGCTAATCAAATGGCTACCCAGACTACCCAGACCCCCCCCCCCCTTTACGCCTCTGCTATTCTCTGTTTCTTATCTATGCACTCCACTGAACCTGCCCCGGAGAGGGTTTCTTAGACTCTGAAGATCCTTCTCTGTGGGCTCTCAGGACAGAGGGTTGTTGTCTTAAGCCAGGTACAGATCCTCCACTGACTCCAGTGTCCTCTCCGTTCAAAAAATATTCCTCCATTTGGGAATCGCTAAATGAATCGTCCTCCAACAATCTCTGTCTAATTTTCCCGATCAATTTCTTCTAAAATTGTGTGTACATCTGTATATCTAGGCTTTCCCTGACTTATTCGCCATACTGATTGATATATAAACAGCTGAAGATGCGCTTTACCAAAACAACGCTGTGCGTAACATGCATTGCTCCTTCCGGTATGAAACTTCAATGGCGAATGACCCTCTTTACGCCGGAGTTTACTACATGGATTGGTCTTCCAACACATAAACATTAAATATTCCCGTTTACCTCAGCTCATTGGCTATCTACCCAGCTAGATTTCAAGACGATCAGTGGTCATTGGGGTAAAATACAGTCAATCAACGAAACAGCGGTCATATCATTGGTGCACAATGATGTCATTACTTGTTGTCTTCAAATCGGTTTCTTTCAGTCAATACGTCCCGCTAAATGACCCATCAGGTTTGTTACAAACAAACCAGTTGCAATGAAACCAAACATGACTGGAAAAGTCACGTTTCATGTGTGTATTTACATCGAATGTGTCGTCAAATGGAATGAGACGGAATTCATGACAAGCGGTTCACAAAATGTTTCGTGTTAGGCTATAAAAATGGATTTTATCAAACAAAAGACCATTAATTGTGTAACAATGAGCATTGGGATTGCAAAGAGAGGAAGATCGTCAAAGGTAAACAATTTATTTTATTGCAGTTTGTGATTTTGTTGCGCCTGTGCTGGTTGAAATAGTTGTTTTTTATGGGGCTCTATCCTAAGATAATCGCATCGTATTCTTTCGCAGTAAATCCTTTTTTTAAATCTGACAACGCTGTTGGATTAGCAAGATTCTAGGCTTTTTGAAACATGTGAGACACTTGTATTTTCATGAATGTATAATATAACTATTTATGTAGTGATCACCGTATGTTGTTGAATTTCATCCCGCTAACGGGTTCTGTGCGCAGAGAGGTTAAGATGTTGAGGAAGGCATTTTTTAAAAAGTTTCCAGGCTTCCTCTACTGACGGGATGAGGTCAATGTCCTTCCAGGATACCCGGGCCAGGTCGCTTTAGAAAGGCCTGCTCGCTGACGTGTTTCAGGGAGCGTTTGGCAGTGAGTGGAGGGCATTTGACCGATGACCCATTATGGATGCAGGAAATCAGGCAGTGATCGCTGAGATCTTGGTTGAAAATAGCAGAGGTGTATTTAGAGGGCAAGTTGGTTAGGATGATATCTATGATGGTGCCCGTGTTTACTGCTTTGGGGTGGTACTTGTCTGTTCGCCCTCGCTCTTTCTGCCGTGGTTAGAATGTATAGTTCAGAGTGACATTCATTCATGTCGTTTTCGACGGTTGTCGGTCTTCGCGTTCAATGATACCGAATTCCTAGCTGCAGACTAGTAATTAATATCAAAGACTTGTTCTTATTCTGTCGGTATCCATAGTCTAAGAGTTTAACCACGTGGTATGGTTAAAAGATTCCGTCATCTACTCAAACCTTGGTCCTCTCGTTATCAAGGTAAACTGGTCTGCAACCATTGTTCTTTCGTAATTGGGAGAAACATGGTCTGTTGAGAAATTCTCAAGGTGGGGATTTTATTCGGAAGAGCAGAAAAGGGCTGTCTCATGACGCCAGGTCCTAACTGTGTTCATGGGGGCGTGCCAGAGACTTAAGTGACACTTTACACAGAAATACATTTCTCTCAAATTACATCATTACATAGCATCCCATAATTTCACAAATAATTTAGTCTTTCCTCATTCATCCTGTACAGCAATTAGATGCAAGCCTCATAACTGAGGCTATTATATAAACAGCGTTATGGTAATGTGGCTGTATTGTCTCCCACGAGTTTCACAAAATGGTACCAAACGGACCAGTTCGTATCGGTGGATTCTTCACCGATCTTTTATACCTTCTCTAGAACATAAATGTCGTTCGGTTCTCCCCTGCTCCCACCCAGGGAGGATGCAAGATCTCTCCTTTTCTGTCAACTCAACCAGTGTGTTTTCCCAATAAATTCCCTGAATATCCTAGCCCCTCACTCCCGTTAGCTCTGATTGATTCTGGAGCTGCCGTGAATCTTTTAGATTCTGCATTACGCATTCCTTTGGTTCCCCTACAGTCATCCGTTCCGGTTCGTGCCGTAGATGATTGTCCAATAGGGACAGGGCTCGTACATCACATCACTGTTCCCATTTCTCTGCTGACCCATGACACTCATTTAGAACAGATTACCTTCTTGATTATAGACACCCCCACACGCCCTGTTGTTTTAGGTTGTTTTGGTCCATCTGTGCCCAGTTTAAGACACCCAGACACCTCCCTTCTGGAAAGCTTCTTCCCCTGCCAGTTCCACAACGACCCTGGTCTCACCTCTCGATGGACTTTGTCACTGACCTTCCCCCCAGCCAGGGGAACACCACTGTTCTCGTCATTTTGGACCGGTTTTCCAAAGCTTGTCACTTCCTTCCTTTGCCTGGGCTTCCGTCGGCCATACAAACTGCGGAGAATCTTTTTACGCACGTCTTCCCGGCACTATGGGATCCCGGAGGATATTGTGTCAGACCGTGGCCCTCAGTTCACCTCGCAAATGGAAGGCGGTCATGGAACGCCTGGGGGTCACGGTCAGTCTCACCTTCGGGTACCATCATCAAGCAAATGGGCAGGTGGAGAGGGTAAATCAGGAAGTAGGCAGGTTCCTGATGTGTTACAGTCAGGTCCGGCCGGGGGAGTGAGCGGATTTTCTACCTAGGGCTTGAGTACAGTCAGGTCCGGCCGGGGGAGTGCTATTTTAAAATTGTATTCCTGCGGTTGTCTCCTATCATTATACAACGTGACAAATACAGATTAAAAAAGGGCTTATATGAAAACCACACCACAAAAAAAGTTTGGGTCATCAGGCTGACCCTCAGTCTTAGCTTGACGTTATTGAGGGATGATGATGTTTTGGCGATGTGAAGATAAGAATTCCAGGTACCTCTATATCTGATAGAGAATTGACTGTGAGATGTGGCAGTTGGGAGGGTGAATGTTATCGCAGAATTAACCTGGAAGAATCCATTAACGGATTTCGGTAAGTTGTCTGGGAGGTATGAGTATTTGTAGATGAATGTGCATAATTGGTGTACATGTCATAAATAGACAAGATATTGAGTTTCTTAAACAATGTTTCAGATGGAGCCAGGTAATTGGAGGGGGCTAGTCTTGCAAATGTATTTTGTATGATGAGTCATTTGTGTAGGTAGGAGGCATATGTACTGGCACTGACAGTCCTTGCCAATGACAAGCATACACATAACATGATGCAGCCACCACCATGCTTGAAAATATGACCGAGTGGTACTCAGTGTTGCATTTTGTTAGATTTGGCCCAAACATAACGCTTTGTATTCAGGACAGAAAGTTAATTTCTTTGCAACATTTTTTTCAGTTTTACTTTAGTGCCTTATTGCAATCAGGAAGCATGTTTTGGAATATTTTTATTCTGTACTATCTTCCTTATTTTCATTCTGTCATTTATGTTATTATTTTAGAGTAACTATACTGAACAAAAATATAAAAGCAAACATGTAAAGTGTTGGTCCCATGTTTCATGAGCTGAATTAATAGCTTAAGTGGGAAAATGCTCACCTTCGATGGCCACTGGTACACTGCTCTGCATCGATGAATCTTGGTTTCAACTGTACCGGGCATATAGTGTCTTGTTGGTGAGTGGTTTGCTGATGTCAGTGTTGTGAACAGAGTGCCCCATGGTGGGGGTGGGGTTATGGTATGGGCAGGCATAAGCTACGGACAACAAACACAATTGCATTTTATCGATGGCAATTTGAATGCACAGAGATACCCTGACGAGATCCTGAGGCCCACTGTTGTGCCATTCATCTGCTGCCATCACCTCATGTTTCAGCATGATAATACATGGCCCCTTGTCACAAGGATCTGTACACAGTTGGAGTGGAAGCTGAAAATGTCCTAGTTCCTCCATGGTCCTGCATAGTCAACAGACATGTCACCCGTTGAGCATGTTTGGAATGCTCTGGATCGACAGCGTGTTCCAGTTCCCGGCAATATCCAGCAACATCGCACACCCATTGAATTGTATTTGTTTATTTTACCTTTATTTTACCAGGTAAGTTGACTGAAAACACATTCTCATTTACAGCAATGACCTGGGGAATAGTTACAGGGGAGAGGAAGGGGGATAAATGAGCCAATTGGAAGCTGGGGATGATTAGGTGGCCATGATGGTATGAGGGCCAGATTGGGAATTTAGCCAAGACACTGAAGTTAACACCCCTACTCTTATGATAAGTGCCATGGGATCTTCAGGACACTAGTTTAACATCCCATCCTAAAGACTGCACCCTACACAATGCGATGTTCCCCAATCATTGCCCTGGGGCATTGAGATATTTCATTTTAGACCACAGGAAAGAGTTCCTCCTTAAGACTTCCTCTTAAAGACTTCTTCCTAAAAAGTTCCTCCTACTCCTCTCCCATCCAGGGACCAACCAGGAACAACCCTGATTAGCTTCAGTGGCAAGCCAGCAGTGGGATGCAGGGGGTATGCTGCTGGCCCATTGAAGAGGAGTGGGACAACATTCCACAGGCCACAATCAACAGCCTGATCAACTCTGTGCGAAGATGTCGAGTTGCATGCTGCGAATGGTGGTAACACCAGATACTGACTGGTTTTCTGATCCACACCCCTACTTTTTTTTAAGTATATGTGACCAACAGGTCCATATCTGTATTCCCAGTCATGTGAAATCTATAAATTAGGGCCTAATGAATGTATTTAAATGGACTGATTTCCTTATATGAACTGTAACTCAGTAAAAACATTGAAATTGTTGCATTTATATTTACAACTGGCTCATTCATCCCCCCTCCTCTCCCCTGTAACTATTCTCCAGCTCGTTGCTTCAAATGAGAATGTGTTCTCAAGTCAACTTACCTGGTAAAATAACAGATAAATAAATAAAAATAAACAAATTCTGTCCAATGCTGTAGAATTACAACATTATGTTAATCACATTACTTTTATATTAGAATATTAGTACATTCCCACTGTCATATCTAATAGGCAACAGAATTCGTGTTCTTAGAACTCTGTGTCTGTGAATTGAGAGGAGCCGCTGAGATTTTAACACTGACAGTAGATTTACGATGGCTTGGTGAAAAGACATTCCATTCTATGATTGGTGTCTGTGTACCTGTTTGTCTGTGCCAGGGACATCAAATCTCCTCTCCCATATGGCAGATGAACGCTGAACTTAATCGTTTGAGGGAATGACCTACTGTCTATGTTACATTAGTACTTCTGTATAAACAAGCAGTAAATGACCAAGAGACAACTTGTTGCGATGTAATCTTGATGTCTGTTGCATGAGAGCACAATGTACCTTTGTATAAATTCTCTCACCTGTGATTTGTCATGAACATCCAGGAAGATGGACTTTACTATAAAATGTGTTGCATTAGTACCGCTTGTTGAGTTCTCAGTCATCACCTCCAGGGTGGTTATCAACCCCCTTTTCTTTTCTTTTCTTACAGTGGGATGCCGGAGGGTAGTACGTTGAACTTATGTAGGTGGTGGGAACAGTCAAACTGGATGGATGTCTTTGTCTCTGTGTCTCGCTTCATCAATTAAAACAGTCACCAATCAATTTAATTTATTTGGGGAGAGTGGGGTAAGTTGAGCCATGTTTTACATTCAGCATAACTTCGTCAAGGGAAATATAGTATTATTTCTAACAAATAGGTCTACAGGCCTTGAGAAGGTTTTCACTCCTCTTGACTTTTTACACATTTTGTTGTTAGCCATTTTTTTTACATTCAACATTACTTCATCAAGGGAAATATAATATTATTTCTAACAAATAGATCTACAGTGCCTTGAGAAGGTTTTCACTCCTCTTGACTTTTTACACATTTTGTTGTGTTACAGCCTGCAATTAAAATGTGTTACATTGAGATTTTTGGGGGGCACTCGCCTACACAGATAAGGCCAGTGGAATTATGTTTTTCAAAATGTTTACAAATTAATAAAAAATTAAAAGCTGAAATGTATTGACTCAATAAGTATTCAAACCCTTTGTTATGGTAAGACAAAATAAGTTCAGGAGTAAAAATGTGAGTAACAAGTCACATAAGTTGCATGAACTCACTCTGTGTGCAATAATAGTGTTTAACATGATTTTTGAATCATCTCTGTACCCCACTGTACCCCACTCATACAATTATCTGTAATGTCTCTCAGTCGAGCAGTGAATTTCAAACACAGATTCAACCTCAAAGACCAGGGAAGTTTTTCAATGACTCGAAAAGAAGGGCATCTATTGGTAAATGGGTAAAAATAAAAAAGTTGACATTTATTCACCAGTGTCAAATGTGACATGTCCATTATGTTGTGCTGAAGGATGGCACATGCTCTAAAGTAAAGCTCCTGAGTGGCACTGCATCTCAGTGAAAGAGGCATCACTACTGTCCCTGGTTCGAATCCAGGCTGTATCACATCCGGTCACGATTGGGAGTCCCATTGGACAGCACATATTTGGCCGGGTAGCCTGTCATTGTAAATAATAATTTGTTCTTAACTGACTTGCCTAGATAAATAAAGGTTAAATAAAAAATATATTAAAAAAGTCATCTTAATTTAACATTCCATCTTCAATTGATGTCCCAGGGACCAACGCATCGAACTTGGCCTTTGTTAGCCAATACAGAGTGCCGAGAATCTCCCGTCACATTACTCATTGGCTTAATCTACAAACCAATCATCTCCCACAACACCTTCCCCCATGTGTCTTGTGCACCTCTGTCGTATTGGCAATAAAGATATTGTGTTTGTAACTCTGACACACATCAACCACAGTTTCTAAGGGTGTAGTCTTTCTTCTTCTCGGTGGAGCCATTAGTTAGCTAGCTCTGTCCCCTGCTAATTAGCTAGCTGGAAGGTAGGACCTGTTTTTTTTAATAACTAAATAACACAGACACAAAGTCAAAATTGACTATATCGTACAAATTCATGAAAACTAAAATTTGCTTTTTGGTTTTAATTTAATATGGAGGACCAAACCTGCCATTCTAATTATTTAATTAGAAATAAATAAATGCACACATACAGTGCCTTTGAAAAATATTCAGACCCCTTGACTTCTTCCACATAAACAATTTCCTCAGCAATCTACACACAATACCCCATAATGACAATGTGAAAACAGATTTTTAGAAATTGTGACAAATTTATATAAAAAACTGAAATGCACCGAAAATCACTGTAAATAGATACATCAATAAATCGAGACATAATTAAATAAATGAGAAAGGAAATAAGAAAAAAACTGACGACAATGTATTAATTTGCTATACATATCTCTATTTAATTATTTATCTATGTATTATCTAATTATTCAAACTTTAATTTAATTCATTTATATATTTATTAATTTATTTCTGTATTTCTTCCTCCAATATGATAATGGGTCAATCAAACGTCTGTGGGTGGTATCTAACACACCATTGGTTGATCGATGTCACGGTACATTGCTAGACTGATTTTGTCTGCTTTTGCACAATGGAAACAAGATTCATAGGTAAGGCTGTATATGTGTGTAAACTATTCACAGTTGTGTTCTGTGGGTGTCACTGAATAGGCTGATTCACAATTCCATTGATCCACAATTCATAGGTAAAGTTCTGCAGTGAAATATACACTGAGTATACAAAACATAACATGGGCTGACCAGGTGAATCCTATGAAAGCTATGGTCCCTTATTGATGTCACTTGTTAAATCCACTTCAATCAGTGTAGATGAAGGGGAGGAGACAGGTTAGAGAAGGATTTTAAAGACTTGATACATAGATTGTGTATATGTGCCATTCAGAGGGTGAATGGGAAAGACGAAAGATTTAAGTGCCTTTGAATGGGGTATGGTAGTAGGTGCCGGTGCACCGGTTTGTGTCAAGAACTGCAATGCTGCTGGGCTATTTCACAGTCAACGATATACCATGTGTATTAAGAATGGTCCAGCACCCAAAGGTAATTCAGCCAACTTGACACAACTGTGGGAAGCATTGGAGTCAACATGGGCCAGCATCACTGGAACGCTTTCAACACCTGGTAAAGTCCATGCCCCGATGAATTGAGGCTGTTCTGAGTGGGGGGTGCAACTCAATATTAAGGTGTTCCTCATGTTTGGTATACTCAGAGTAGGTATGCCCCAATTCAATTATGAAGACGAATACATCCACAGTGCGATTTTAAATGTTTTTTCCTTTTTGTCAAATTAATTCATTACTGTCTTGTTGAATTTATATAAAAACATTCCAAACTTGTTAAGTATTATCTAGCACAAATTTGGAACTGATTCCACTATTTGTATCCGTTTCAATCAGGGACTTTTATTTTAAAGGTGGACTGCAAATTCCACTATTGTGGCTGATCTTTATTGTGAATAGCTTCACATACAAGTGCTGGCCACTGCTGAAAACGAAGGTTATGTACGTAACCATGGCTATGTGAGCTATTGGATCACTCCAATATGGTATCCTTCTGCACGGCAGGATGCATTCCGAGTAAGAATTTCAAATTTGTCCCGTGTACTGGGTAGTGCTGCGGCTGACCCCCTTAAAGAGCTGCTGCCGCACTACTTCCACCTCGTGTTCTTTTCCAGGCGCTGTAGATCACTGACAAAGAAGATTGGAGTGATCCAATAGCTCACATAACCGTGGTTACATACGTAACCATTATGTAGCACTATATTGGATCACTCCAGTATTTGATCACAATACCAGATTAATCGGTGTCTGTGATCAGGCTCACCCCCTTTAGCAGGAAGGAGCGGGATAGCCACTTTGATAGGGTCCTCAAACATGCACTCATCACCAACAGTTGAAGGTGTTATTTTGGGTGCTGGCCGTGGGAGTGGCCTGATTGAGAATGCCCAGCGGAACCAACAGTGAAGTCACCGTCAGTAAGCCAACTAACTGTTGGCACTCTAACACTATCTGCTCGTCCGTGCCGAAATCGGTTGCGGTAGGTTAAGATTTTGCTACTCTCACCTGAGGGAGACGTGCCCTCATGAGAGCCAAGTCTATGGACATCCTGAGGTAGATCACCTTCTGTGAGGAGGTCAGGTGACTCTTCTACTCGTTTAGGGTGAGAACCATAACTCGAATGTGATTCAAGAGGGTCCTCGTGTCCATTGTGGCCTGTTCCCTGGATGGGGCAGATTATCCAATTGTCCAGGTAAGGTCGTTTGTAATGATGTGCTTTGAGAGTCGGGAAGCAAGTTCAGGGAGTGTTTTAATAAAATAAACAGAACATAATACAAAACAAGAAGCCCTAACAGCACACAGACATGAAACAGAAACACCTGGGGAAGGAACCAAAGGGAGTGACATATATAGGGAAGGTAATCAAGGAGGTGATGGGGTCCAGGTGAGTGTCATGACGTGCAGGTGCGCGTAATGATGGTGACAGGTGTGCGCCATAATGAGCAGCCTGATGACCTAGAGGCCGGAGAAGGAGCACACATGACAGTACCCCCTCCCCGACGTCCGGCCCCAGGACGCTGACCAAAATGACGATCCCAGGGATCAGGAGCGGACCGGACACCTCTGCAGAGGTGCGGGAAACCTGTCAATCTGGCTAAGACGCAGGAGCATGGCGACCTAGAGCGCCGGAGAGAGAGCATACCTGACAGTACCCCCTCCCCGGCGTGTTCGGCTCCAGCCGCAGGACGCCAACCCAAGGAACGTTCCCAAGGCTCAGGAGCGGATCGGTCACCCCTGCTGATGCGTGGGAACCTGTCGCCGGCTGGGACGCGGGGACATTACAGATTGGCTGAGGCAGGGGAGTATCTTCTGTTTCCAGAAGGTGTCAAAGTTATCAATAAAAGTGATCTAGCAGAGCTACAGTAGTCTTTTAGCCAGATGTGTAATGCCAGCAGTCTGCTGAATCTTTCACACCCAACGATGGTACTGGACCTGAAATTATTGGCCATTTTTTGGAGTCTTTTAATGCTGAAATCAGTTCTTTAAATCAATTTTCAAATTGAGGTGACATCATTAACGTTTTCTGTGATTGTATTGACTAGGTCCTGAGCTCAGTAAGGGGAATTTCAAATGCTGTCGGATAACTTAAAAGACATCTATATTATGCTGATATTTTATATATTTTGTGATATATTGAGTCTTTTGGGGTGTCTTATGCCTAGAATTAGCCAAGGAGATTGTATGGTTCATTTGGTTCCTACTCTGAAAGTTTGATAAATTGTGCACAATGACATGTATATTTAATTGTGCAACAAATGTATTTTGGGTGTCAGACTCATATACTGTATTTCAATGCACCGAGCTGTCTGTCTAAACTACTGGCACACAGCTCGGACACCCATCCATACCCCACAAGACATGCCACAAGAGGTCTCTTCACAGTCTCCAAGTCCAGAACAGACTATGGGAGGCACACAGTACTACATAGAGCCATGACTACATGGAACTCTATTCCACATCAAATAACTGACGCAAGCAGTAAAATTAGATTGAAAAAAAAAACAGATATAAAAACACGTTATGGAAAAGCGGGGACTGTGAAGCAACACAAACATTGGCACAGACACATGCATACACACGCACGCACACACACACACACACACACACACACACACACACACACACACACACACACACACACACACACACACACACACACACACACACACACACGATAACATACGCACTATACATGCAGATGGATTTAGTACTGTAGATATGTGGTAGTGGTGGAGTATGGGCCTGAGGGCACACAGTGTGTTGTGAAATCTGTGAATGTATTGTAATGTTTTTAAAATTGTATAAACTGCCTTAATTTTGCTGGACCCCAGGAAGAGTAGCTGCTGCTTTCACAGAAGCTACTCACCTTCTACTCTAAGTTGTAATCATTTTGCTGTAGGCTACACACATTTATCATGATGAAACTGTGTGAAATTATATCCAATGTTATGTAACCTAGTTGGACAGAAAACTGAATATTGTCGCCATATGTGTAATAGCATACCAGGCAACATAGGCTAACAAACAGAAGTTAGTATACTAGCCAATTTCATTACATGCATAATATTATACACATAAAGAGATGACATAGCTGCATACCTTTAGCATTTTTTAGCATTTCTCCTCTTCTTATTTCCTCTTTTTGCTAAACTTGGCACCTGATGGCTTAGACCTTTTCTTATCCATTTGTTTTGATTTGGCACCCGAGCATCAATACGTTACCCATCCCCCAACACTGTCAACCAAGAGTCAAGACTAAACCAATTCACCTTGGTGGTGTGCTGACCGGTTTTATATTATTTTTAACGATTTCGCACAAACCAGAAGAAAATGCAACAATGTCTGTGAAACTATATATTCACAGTATTATGAATTAATTGTGGTTTATTTGGCAGCATTTCTTAGTGTGACTGATTTTACTAATTGCATTAGTACTGTACAAAGTTAGAGATGCGCTGTTTGATAGATTCCTCCGCTCCCCCTACCTTGGGCTTCCAGTGGGGAGACCTGAGGTCAACCTACCCCCACCGCCCTCCCCATCTTGTACTTCTGAGTGGGAGAGCTTCCCTGGCAGTAGCCTGCCTAGCTCACAAACTAGAATCAGGGCGCCCACTCCGACAAGGTTAATTGACCCACAGTCCCACACAGTGACATGATATCATTGACGTGATGTGCAAATTAGCAATAGAAACCCTAACGCGCAAATGTCACCATTCTCAAATTTTTTGCACAGGCACCCCGTGCCGCCTCCGGCAAGATGCTGCCCATGTTGCCCATACCTAAATCGGCCGCTGCCGGTGGGGGAAAAGGTGTTGTGCCCTCTTCACAACTGTCTTGGTATGTTTAGAACATGAAACTTTGTTGGTGATGTGGACACCAAGGAACTTGAAACTCTCGTCTCGCTCCACTACAGCCCTTTCGATGTGAATGGAGGCATGTTCGGCCCTCCTTTTCCTGTAGTACACAATCAGCTCCTTTGTCTTGCACACATTGAGGGAGAGGTTGTTGTCTCTGACCTCCTCCCTATAGCCTGTCTCATCATTGTCGGTGATCAGGCCTACCACTATTGTGTCGTCAGCAAACTTAATGATGCTTTTGGAGTTGCGCTTGGCCATGCAGTTGTGGGTGAACAGGGAGTACCCTTGAGGGGCCCCAGTGTTGAAGATCAGCGTGGCAGATGTGTTGTTGCCTACCCTTACCACCTGGGGGCGACCCTTCAGGAAGTTCAGGATCCAGTTGCAGAGGGAGGTGTTAAGTCCCAGGTTCCTTAGCTTAGTGATGAGCTTCGTGGGCATTATGGTGTTGAACGCTGAGCTGTAGTCAATGAACACAATTCTCACATACGTGTTCCTTTTTTCCAGGTTGGAAAGGGCAGTGTGGAGTGTGATTGAGTCATCTGAGGATCTGTTGGGGCGGTATGCGAATTGGATTGGGTCTAGGGTTTCCGGGATGATGGTGTTGATGTGAGCCATAACCAGCCTTTCAAAACACTTCATGGCTACCAACGTGAGTGCTACGGGTCTGTGGTCATTTAGGCAGGTTACCTTAGCTTTCTTGGTCACAGGGATCTATGTATGCAAACACAAAATAGCATATGCACTATACACACATACACATGGATTTTGTGTTGTAGATTAGGGGCCTGAGAGCACACAATTAATATGTTGTGAAATCTGTTGTAAATTTATTGTAATGATTTAAAACATTTATAACTGCCTTCACTTTGCTGGACCCCAGGAAGCGTAGCAAAATGGGGATCCATAATAAATACAAATACAAGCATAGTAAGTACACTTTTCCTCAATAAAGTAGTTACATGGCATACATGTGAATTCATAGCTGGCTAATATAATTATATTTTGGCCCCACGTCTTACCTCACTAACAATTGCTAATGCGAACAGCAAATTCCACTATTGTGGCTAATCGATATTGTGGCTAGCTTCACATAGAGGATTTATTCCATCATGACAACATGCTCCTACTTATTTGACTGTTAGCTAGTTGCTAGCTTATTAATTAAGTATCCACTCAATTGCTTAATAAGTGAAATAGTTAACGTGAGCTAGCCAGCATGCATTGCTTCTGACATGCCACGATCCTGCTTGCTTTACAACTGACAGATATTTAGCTATCGTAGCTAGCTAGATAATAATGGTTTATGGTAACTGTAATTTAGGTAATTAACTAGCTAGCTAGCTAAGTGTAAAACTGAGAGTCTGGCTTTAAAATGCAGCAAGTTGCCAACTCGACTTTATCAGTTGTAGCCAAGCTAGCTAGCTTGATACTCAGTAACGTTAGCTTAACATGCTTTTCTGGCTAAACGGACATTCCTTTCGCTCATCCTGATCGACTCCTTCTTCCCTACTCCCCTCTCTTGGTCTTCTTCTAGGTTCAATAATAGTCCGGTACCTTATTGTCAAAAGCAACCCATTCCACACAGCCACCTGGTGCAGGCCGTCCATGGCTCAGTGTTCCAAAACTGTTAATATGTTTATATGCAAGCAAGGACAACATTACATTTGTTTTTTGTGTGTGTTTTTATGGTGCAGGTGTGGCACAGCAGCATACAATTTCCCCCGATAAAAGGGACATCATTTTGATACATAGCTATATGCGCTACACATTGTTGTTTGGGGGTTGCTAATGTGAAACATGGCCTTTAAACTTTGAACATGTTCTGTCATACTGAATGCAGCCCAGTCAAATACAATTGATCAACGTGCACTGACGTCATTATCAGGAAGAAATAACTAAATTAATAGAATTAAATAATTTATTTAAATAAATTTAGCTATTTATGTGTCAATAATTCGTCCATTTATTTATCTATTTGTGTGCATTTGTTTATTTATCTATTTATATGTGCATTTATTTATTAATGTATTAATCTATTTACAGTGCCTTGCGAAAGTATTCGGCGCCCTTGAACTTTGCGACCTTTTGCCACATTTCAGGCTTCAAACATAAAGATATAAAACTGTATTTTTTTGTGAAGAATCAACAACTAGTGGGACACAATCATGAAGTGGAATGACATTTATTGGATATTTCAAACTTTTTTAACAAATCAAAAACTGAAAAATTGGGCGTGCAAAATTATTTAGCCCCCTTAAGTTAATACTTTGTAGCACCACCTTTTGCTGCGATTACAGCTGTAAGTCGCTTGGGGTATGTCTCTATCAGTTTTGCACATCGAGAGACTGAAATTTTTTCCCATTCCTCCTTGCAAAACAGCTCGAGCTCAGTGAGGTTGGATGGAGAGCATTTGTGAACAGCAGTTTTCAGTTCTTTCCACAGATTCTCGATTGGATTCAGGTCTGTACTTTGACTTGGCCATTCTAACACCTGGATATGTTTATTTTTGAACCATTCCATTGTAGATTTTGCTTTATGTTTTGGATCATTGTCTTGTTGGAAGACAAATCTCCGTCCCAGTCTCAGGTCTTTTGCAGACTCCATCAGGTTTTCTTCCAGAATGGTCCTGTAATTGGCTCCATCCATCTTCCCATCAGTTTTAACCATCTTCCCTGTCCCTGCTGAAGAAAAGCAGGCCCAAACCATGATGCTGCCACCACCATGTTTGACAGTGGGAATGGTGTGTTCAGGGTGATGAACTGTGTTGCTTTTACGCCAAACATAACGTTTTGCATTGTTGCCAAAAAGTTCAATTTTGGTTTCATCTGACCAGAGCACCTTCTTCCACATCTTTGGTGTGTCTCCCAGGTGGCTTGTGGCAAACTTTAAACAACACTTTTTATGGATATCTTTAAGAAATGGCTTTCTTCTTGCCAAACTTCCATAAAGGCCAGATTTGTGCAATATAGGACTGATTGTTGTCCTATGGACAGTATCTCCCACCTCAGCTGTAGATCTCTGCAGTTCATCCAGTGTGATCATGGGCCTCTTGGCTGCATCTCTGATCAGTCTTCTCCTTGTATGAGCTGAAAGTTTAGAGGGACGGCCAGGTTTTGGTAGATTTGCAGTGGTCTGATACTCCTTCCATTTCAATATTATCGCTTGCACAGTGCTCCTTGGGATGTTTAAAGCTTGGGAAATCTTTTTGTATCCAAATCCGTCTTTAAACTTCTTCACAACAGCATCTCGGACCTGCCTGGTGTGTTCCTTGTTCTTCATGATGCTCTCTGCGCTTTTAACGGACCTCTGAGACTATCACAGTGCAGGTGCATTTATACGGAGACTTGATTACACACAGGTGGATTGTATTTATCATCATTAGTCATTTAGGTCAACATTGGATCATTCAGAGACCCTCACTAAATTTCTGGAGAGAGTTTGTTGCACTGAAAGTAAAGGGGCTGAATAATTTTGCACGCCCAATGTTTCAGTTTTTGATTTGTTAAAAAAGTTTGAAATATCCAATAAATGTCGTTCCACTTCATGATAGTGTCCCACTTGTTGTTGATTCTTCACAAAAAAATACAGTTTTATATCTTTATGTTTGAAGCCTGAAATGTGGCAAAAGGTCGCAAAGTTCAAGGGGGCCGAATACTTTCGCAAGGCACTGTATGTGTTCTTTTATTTATTTATTCATTTCATTCTAATTAAGGCAGGTTTGGTCCTCCATAATTTAACCTTATAGGTAGGCATAAGGTCATCCATGTGGTTAAAGTCAGGGTTAAGCTTCGGGTTAGGTTTAAAATAATGTTTTAAGAAGGTAGTTGTGTAAATGGGCGGGATTTAACCGTAATTATGACTTTGTGGGTGTGTTAACAAGTGACAACCAGGGGGAATGTTTTTGCTAGGTCACTCCCATAGAATTATATGGTCACTCCCACTAAGGCCGACTTTGAATGACTGATATCTAAGGCTTATGTACTGTGTACGCAATAGCCTGGGGACAAAGCCCCCTTCATAAGGAAATGTAAAGTGATTTTCTTCTGAAACCAAGTTAGATGTTCCTCAGAACACAAATATGCATGAACAATATAACGAGCCACACGATGTGGTGTTTATTTAAATGTGCAAAAGAAAGAGGTCCTTTCTTTTGAAGACCTTTGCAATCAGTACTTCTTTGTTTAGTTTTTTATTCATTAAAAAAAATCTATAATTTGTCTTGGACCAAAATATTGGAGTCGGTTGTTTAGATCAAGTCGGTCGTTTAGATCCCAATTTATTCCGTTTTTAGAGGCAGCGAAGACTGTGCAAGGGTGTATAGACTTTCACTGGGGGCTACTTAGGCCTAACAGTACACCAGTAACACTATTATGTCATATTATGTTAAACTAGACCTTTGATAATGAGGGTTAATCTAGCCCCTTTCTTAGCCTTTTGGGTTAATTATATGTACAGTAGTATCATCAATGTACTATTAGGAGAGAAGCACTTTAAAATAATCATAAAAGAGAACATCCCTAGCTCTTGCCCTGACCACACTATTACCAAAGTCATACTGATACAATATAAAATACTGTATAACAATAAAATGTAGACATATAGTTATTCTGGTTATTTGTCTGTATATTTTGTTTATTGTCAAATTCCTGGTACATGTAAATGTCTTTCGTGAATAAAGATTATTCTGATTCTGATTTTCGGGGTTCTATTTCATTCTGTGGAAATGACTCCCGAGTGGCGCAGTGGTCTAAAGCAGTCCCTGGTTCAAATCCAAGCCGTATTATATCTGGCTGTGATTTGAGTCCTGGGTGGTGCACAATTGGCCCAGCATCGTCCAGGTTTGGCGGGGTAGGCCATCATTGTAAATAATAATTGTTCTTAACTGACTTGCCTAGTTAAATAAAGGTTAAATAAAATGTGTAAAAAAAAATTATGGACAGATCCTGTCCTCTTCCCTCTGGACAGACGTGGTGAGTGACTGTGTGGCGCGAAGATGACTCAGCCACAACTGCGTCATTGGGGCCCTGAACAACCCTGCAGCCCACCATAGGCCATCACCGAGCTCGCCTCAGCAGCCAGAGTGGCAGACCAAGCGCGGGGGTGTTAAAGGTGAGTGGTGCCACTCAGATCAGCAGCTTCACACACTCCTCAGGGGCTGACACACACATTAGTACCAAGCCATGTGTGAAATTTGATTAGACTATACAGGAGGGGTCCTCTGTCCCAAATGGTACTACTTTGACCAGTGCCCATAGGGAGCTTCCTTTCCGTGGATGCGTCCTAAATGGCACCCTATTCTTCTCATTCTTTATTCAAACAGGGAGTCACCATTGAGACCAGGGTCTCTTTCCACTCATTCATCAGACAAAATTAAATTAAAATCAGATAAAACAAAATGTAAAACAAAATAAAATACAGCACAAGAAAAACAATTACATATAAAGTGTCATTATATAAAGTGTCATTGTTTATAGTGGCAAGTGATACATTTAATTACATCAAGATGGCTAGATGCAGTAGATGGTATAGCGTACAGAATATATACATCTGAGATGAGTAATGTAGGGTTTGTAAACATGATATAAAGTGGCATTGTTTAAAGTGGCTAGTGATACATTTATTACATACATTTTTCCATTATTAAAGTGGCTAGAGTTGAGTCAGTATGTTGACAGCAGCCACTCAATGTTAGACAGCCATCAATTTCTTCAGCCTCCTGAGGTTGAAGAGGCGATGCTGCGCCTTCTTCACCACGCTGTCTGTGTGGGTGGACCATTTCAGTTTGTCCGTGATGTGTACGCCGAGGAACTTAAAACTCTCCACTACTGTCCCGTCAATGTAGATAGGGGGCTGCTCCCTATGCTGTTTCCTGCTGTTACATATAAGGTTTTTATTCTACTGCTTGTATCATTAACCTGATGTGGAATACAGTTCCATGTAGCCATGGCTCTATGTAGTACTGTGCACCTCCCATAGTCTGTTCCTGACTTGGGGATTGTGAAGAGACCTTTGGTGGCATGTCTTGTTGGGTATGCATGTGTGTTCGAGCTGTGTGCTAGTAGTTTAAACAGACACCTCAGTGCATTCAGACTTACATGCATATTATTAATGTTAGCTCTCTGTGTACATTTAATGGCCTGCCGTGCTGCCCTGTTCTGAGCCAATTCTAATTTTCAGAGGTCCCTCTTTGTGGAACCTTTCCACACGACTTAACAGCAGTCCAGGTGCGACAAAACTAGGGTCTGTAGGACCTGCCTTGTTGATAGTGTTGTTAAAAAGGCAGAGTAACACTTTATTATGAACAGACTTCTCCCCATCTTCTCTACTGCTGTATAAACATGTTTTGAACATGACAGTTTACAATCCAGGGTTACTCCAAGCAGTTGTAACTCAACTTGCTCAATTTCCACATTCTTTATTATAAGATTCAGTGTTTTGTCAATGATTTGTCACAAATAAAATTGTTTTTTACATTTGTTTTTCCTTTTTTTTATTGAATATTAAAACATACAATCTACTTGCAGTGAAGCCGCTCAACATTTACATTACATTCAGTCATCTAACCGACTCCAATCCAGAGCGACCCACAGAAGCAACCAGGGTCAACGCCCTGCTTAAGGGCATGTTGACGGATTTCCCACAAGGTCAAAAACGGGGACCCGAACGACCTATCAGCACAATCTCCCAAACGCCAGACCACCAGTATTCCAAGATCAGCCCCGTGCCTCACACAGTTCCCCGAGAGCTGCCCCTCAACCATCCGAGACCTCCTCCCCACACCTCAAGCTACCATTCCCCACTGCACCAATAACCAACAAAATGAATAAAAGAGAAAAAAGAGAAAAACAAAAGGAAACAACAATACAAAAATAAAGGACATGGACAACAACAATCATAACAGCAAGGCCAACTGAATACGTTTGAGTGCATGTATGGCACCATTTACATGTGTGTATGTGTGTGTGTGCATTTGAATGCAAGTGTGTGTATATGCATGTGTACATGCTTTGAAACACCTGCGCGGCATCAGCCTCAGGCAAACAGGTATCAGATGTAACAACGTCGGCCCTCAGTGTCATTCAAACTTACTTTTACTTTTTACTTTTATCTTTGACCGTCATACAATCCCCCAGCCAGCAACTACACATCCTAAACCTCAGCTTCCCTCAGCCCATCCCATCTATCTCTGCTGAACACCTTCTTCCAATTACTATGTGCCATACAGTGCATTCAAGAAGTGTTCAGACCCCTTAACTTTTCCACAATTCGTTACATTACAGCCTTATTCGAAAATCTATTAAATAAAAAAAAAACATCAATCTACACACAATACCCCATAATGACAAAGCAAAAACAGGTTATCATTTTTTGCTAATTTATTACAAATAAAAAACAGAAATACATACAGTTTTACATACAGTTACAAGAAAAAGTATGTGGAACTTTGGAATTACCTGGATTTCTGCATAAATTGGTAAAACAATTTGATCTGAACTTCCTCTAAGTCACAACAATAGACAAACACAGTGTGCTTAAACTAAAACACACAAATTGTTGAATTCTTCTTGTCTATATTGAATTCATAATTTAAACATTCATAGTGTAGGTTGGAAAAAGTATGTGAACCCCAAGGCTAATGACTTCTCCAAAAGCTAATCGGAGTCAGGACTCAGCTAAACTGGAGTCCAATCAATGACACGAGATTGGAGATGTTGGTTAGAGCTGCCCTGCAATATAAAAAACACTCACAAAATGTGTTTGGCACGCACATGAAGCATTGCCTGATGTGAACCATGCCTCAAACAAAAGAGATCTCAGAAGACCTAAGATTAAGAATTGTTGACTTACATAAAGCTGGAAAGGGTTACAAAATAATCTCTAAAAGCCTTGATGTTTATCAGTCCATGGTAAGAAAAATTGTCAATAAATGGAGAAAGATCAGCACTGTTGCTACTCTCCCTGGTAGCAGCCGTCCTGTTGACGGGTCTACAATATGTAAAACACTAAAACAAGAATGGTTTTCAAGGGAATAATTCACTGCTGTCCACTAAAAACATTGCTGCACGTCTGAAGTTTGCAAAAGTGCACCTGGAAAAGTATTCTGTGGACAGATTAAACTACAGTTCAGTTGTTTGGAAGGAACACACAACACTATGTGTGGAGAAAAAAAGGCACAACACACAATCATCAAAACCGCATCCCAACTGTAAAATATGGTGGAGAGAACATCATTGTTTGGTGCTACTTTGCTGCCTCAGGGCCTGGACAACTTGCTATTGACAAAAAAAATAATTCCCATGTTTATCAAAACATTTTGCAGGAGAATTTAAGGCTATCTGTCCGCCAATTGAAGCTCAACAGAAGTTGGCGATGCAACAAGACAAAGACCCAAAACACAGAAGTAAATCAACAACAGAATGGCTTCAACTGAAGAAAATATGCCTCTAGAGTGGACCAGTCAGAGTCCTGACCTCAACCTGATTGAGATGCTGTTTCACGACCTCGAGAGCGGTTTACACCAGACATCCTAAGAATATTGCTGAACTGAAACAGTTTTGTAAAGAGGAATGGTCCAAGATTCCTCCTGACCGTTGTGCAGGTCTGATACTAAACTACAGAAACAGT
This sequence comes from Oncorhynchus masou masou, assembly GCF_036934945.1. Lineage (NCBI taxonomy): Eukaryota > Metazoa > Chordata > Actinopteri > Salmoniformes > Salmonidae > Oncorhynchus > Oncorhynchus masou. Next base: position 25,808,833 of record NC_088226.1, on the reverse strand, counting down.
TTGGTTGAGGTTATTGCTGCCAAAGGAGGGTCAACCAGTTATTAAATCCTAGGGGTTCACATACTTTTCCCACCCTGCACTGTGAATGTTTACATGGTGTGTTCAATAAAGACATGAACACCTATAATTGTTTGTGTGTTATTAGTTTAAGCAGACTTTGTTTGTGTATTGTTGTGACTTAGATGAAGATCAAATCAAATTGTATGACCAATTTATGCAGAAATCCAGGTAATTCATATGGATTCACATACTTTTTCTTGCCACTAAGTATTCAGACCATTTGATATGAGACTCAAAATTAAGCTTCAGGTGCATCCTGTTTCGATTTATCATCCTTGAGATGCTTCTACAACTTGACTGGAGTCACCTGTGCTAAATGAAATGGATTGGACATGATTTGGCGAGGCACATACCTGTCTATATAAGGTCCCACAGTTGACAGTGCATGTCAAAACAAAAATCAAGCCATGAGGTCAAAGGAATTGTCCGTAGAGCTCCGAGACAGGATTGTGTCAAGGCACAGATCTGTGTAAGGGTACCAAAACATTTCTGCAACATTGAAGGTCTCCAAGAACACAGCTGCCTCCATATCATTCTTAATAGAAAAGGTTTGGAACCACCAAGACTCTTCCTACAGCTGGCCGTCCGGCCAAACTGAGAAAACAGGGTAGAGGGCCTTGGTCAGGGAGGTGACCAAGAACCTGATGGTCATTCTGACAGAGCACCAGAGTTCCTCTGTGGAGATGGGAGAACCTTCCAGAAGGACAACCATCCCTGCAGCACTCCACCAATCAGGCCTTTATGGTAGAGTGGGAAGACGGAAGCCGTTCTTCAGTAAAAGGCATGACAGCTCGCTTGGAGTTCGCCTAAAGGACTCTCAGACCCTGAGAATCAAGATTCTCTGGTTTGATAAAACCAAGATTAAACACTTTGGCCTGAATACCAACCGTCAATTCTGGAGGAAACCTGGCACCATCTTTACGGTGAAGCATGGTGGTGGCAGCATCATGCTGTGGGGATATTTTACAGCAGCAGGGACTGGGAGACTCGTCAGGATCGAGGGAAAGATGAATGGAGCAAAGTACAGAGAGATCCTTGATGAAAACATGCTCCAGAGCGCTCAGGACCTCAGACTGGGGCGAAGGTTCACCTTCCAACAGGACAATGACCCTAAGCACACAGCCAAGACAACACAGGCGTGGCTTCGGTACAAGTCTCTGAATATCCCTGAGTGGCCCAGCCCAAGCCCGGACTTGAACCCGATCGAACATCTCTGGAGTCCTGAAAATAGTTGGGCAGCGACCCTCCCCATCCAGCCTAACAGAGTTTGAGAGGATCTGCAGAGAAGAATGGGAGAAACTCCACAAATACAGGTGTGCCATGCTTGTGGGGTCATATCCAAGAATACTCTAGGCTGTAACCGCTGCCAAAGGTGCTTCAACAAAGTACTGAGTAAAGGGTCTGAATACTTATGTAAATGTCATATTTCACTTTTTATTTTTAAAACATTTGCAAAAATGTATAAAAACCTGTTTTTGCTTTGTCTTTATTAGGTATTGTGTGTCGATTGATAAGGATTATTATGATTTTTATCCGTTTTAGAATACGGCTGTAACAAAATGTGGAAAAAGTCAAAGGGTCTGAATAGTTTCCGAGTGCATTGTAAATAAGGTTACTTACATTGTGTCTTCCAACGCGCCACTGTGATAATAAACATTTTCTGATTCAGTATGACAACTGGGTGACACAATGGTAGGGTTTAACTGAGCTGGGCTTGTGTCATTGATATGTCATTTTCTCAATGCAGCCTTATAATGCCGTGAAAGGATCCAGGAACACAAAAGATTTGGTTGGATCCCATCCTCCTTATAAAACAAGCTTTGTTTCCAGAAGGTATCAAAATTGGCAATGAATGTTACACTCACAGAGCAGCAATCATCTCGTAGCCAGTTATGGAGGGCTAAATGTCTGCTGGAACATTCAAGGCCACAATTTCGGGAGGGCACAGGTCCAGATTTTATTGGGCGTTTGTTGGTGTCAAGTAAAGGCCCAATCGGTTCTCAGCTGTTCTGAGCTGCCCTTCATAATGTCATTGAATCCCACATGAACTATGATAGACTCGATTTCCTGATGCTGGTTTAAAATGTTTGGGAGCAGCTTGTTGATGTCCTGTACTTGTGCTCCTGGACAGCACAACGTTTTTGATCCAGGGACTGAGACATTTCTCACCATTGAACTGCCTAATACAATGGCCGGAGAATTCCTGATTCTACCTGTATTCTGTTGGAGAGGTTTCCATTAAAGAGCACCATCTGTGTTTTGTTAGAAAGGCAACTCCTTATCCACAATTATAGCAGGTGGTGTAAAGTCATAACACATACTGTAAGCTTTTCCATCAGCAGACTATGATCAATAATGTTCAAAGCCGCACTGAAGTCTAACAAAACAGATCCCACAATCGTTTTATAATAAATTTCTCTCAGCCAATCATCAGTCATTTGTATAAGTGTCGTGATAGTTGAACGTCCTTATAAGTGTGCTGAAAGTCTGTTGTCAATTTGTTTACAGAAAAATAGCATTGTATCTGGCCAAACACTCTTTTTTCCAAAAGTTTACTAAAGGTTGGTAATAGGCTGATTGGTCGGCTATTTGAGCCAGTAAAGGGGGCTTTACTATTCTTTGGTAGCGGAATGACTTTAGCTTCCCTCCAGGCCTGAGGGCACACATGTTCTAGTAGGCTTAGATTGAAGATATGGCAAAAAGAAGTGGCAATATTGTTCGCTCTTATTCTCAGTAATTTTCCATCCAAGTTGTCAGACCCCAGTGGCATGTCTCTATTGATAGACAACAATAATTTTTTCACCTCTTCCACACTCACTTTACGGAATTCAAAATTACAATGCTTGTCTTTTTTAATTAACTATACTTCGATCTGTAGTGTCAACGTTGGTTGCTGGCATGTCATGCCGGAAGTTGCTAATCTTGCCAATGAATAAATAATGAAAGTAATTGGCAATATCAGTGGGTTTTGTGATGAATGAGCCATCTGGCCCATCGTTGGAGGTTCCGGACTGTGGCCCGTCGTTGAAGGTTCTGGAATGTGGTCCGTCGTTGGAGGTTCCAGTCTGTGAACTATGAACTGGGCACCGTCGCCGGACGCTCTGGACTGGGCACCATCGCCAGACGCTCTGGACTGGGCACTGTCGCCGGATGCTCTGGACTGGGCACTGTCGCCGGACGCTCCGGACTGGGCACTGTCGCCGGACGCTCCGGACTGGGTACTGTCGCCAGATGCTCTCGAAGGCTCTCGTAGGCCTGGTGCGTGTTGCCTGGAACTGGTGGTACCGGGTTGGGGACACGCACCTCAGGGCGAGTGCGAGGAGCAGGAACAGGGCGTACTTGACCCTGGAAGCACACTGTAGGCCTGGTGCGTGGTGCCGGAACTGGTGGTGCCGGGTTGAGGACACGCACCTCAGGGTGAGTGCGGGGAGGAGGAACAGGGCGTACTGGACCCTGGAGGCGTACTGGAGGTCTGGAGTGTAGAGCTGACTCAACCCGTCCTGGCTGGATGTTTATTTTCGCCCTGAAAATGCAGGGCGCTGGCACAGGACGTACTGGGCTGTGTAGACTCACCGGAGACACAGTACGCAAAGCTGGCGCAGGATATCCTGGTCCAAGGAGGTACATTGGAGACCAGGAGCGCTGAGGCGGAATAGAGCGCACCGGGCTAGAATAGAGCACTGGAGACACCGTGCGCTCCACCGCATAACACGCTCCAGAACAGTAAGCACGAGGAGTTGGCTCAGGTCTCCGACCTGACTCATGCAATCTCCTCGTGTGCCCCACCCAAAAAAAATCTTGGGGCTGCCTCTCGGGCTTCCGTGCCAGCCGTGTACCCTCATAACGACGCCGTTCCTCCTGTGCTATCTCCACCTGCTTCCATGGCAGTGTCTTGTCCCCTGCCATTACCTCCTCCCAGGTCCAGGATGTCTTCCACTCCTCTTTCTCCCAGGTCCAAGATGTCCACTCCTTTTTAGCACGCTGCTTGGTCCTATTTTGGTGGGTTGTTCTGTCACGGTCGTCATAAATAGGAGACCAAGGCGCAGCGTTGTAAGCTAACATACTTATTTAATAGAAAAACAAACACTGAACAAAACTAACAAAACGAACCGTGACGCAATATGGCTAGTGCAGAACAGGTAACAAAACATAGAATAACAACCCACAAAATAACCAAGGTATATGCCTAAATATGGTTCCCAATCAGAGACAACGATAAGTAGCAGCCTCTGATTGAGAACCTATCTAGGCAACCATAGACATATAAGCACCTAGACTAGAAAAATCTCTAGACATACAAAAAACCCTAGACAATACAAAAACTAAACAAACCACCCATGTCACAAAACAAAGATAACTAAGGTCAGGGCGTGACAATTCCTTTTGCCTCATCCCTCTCAACCGTACAATTTTTCAATTCCTCATCAATCCACTGGGATTTAACATGTTTTACAGTAATTTTATTAACGGGCGCATGCTTATTAGTAACTGGAATAAGCAGAGTCTGGTTGCTCCTCATTACACACCACAGACCAACCAATATTCTTTACATCAACATAGGAATCATGACAAAACTTATTGCTTGACCTCTTATACACTATATTAGGCCCAGCCTTTGGAACTTTAGTTTTCCTAGATATGACTACTATATTGTCATTACTACATCCGATGGGTTTGGATACTGATTTAAAGCAAATTTCTGCAGAATTAGTAAAGATGTGCTCAATACATATTGATGATTTCATTCCTGTTCTTTTTATAACTACCCTGGTAGGTTGACTGATAACCTTGAACCAGGTTGCAGGCACTTGAGTGGGCAGCTTGATGAAAGCCAGTCAATATTTAAATCACCCAGATAATATACCTCCCTGTTGATATCACCTACATTATCAAGCATTTCACACGTTATCCAGATACTGACTGTTGGCACTTGGTGTTCTATAGCAGCTTCCTAAAAGTTTGTTCTTTCGGTGAGGCAGATTAACCTATAGCCACATCAGAGTAACCTACACTTTTAGCATCTGAGCGCATGCCTATCCCTTTTAGAGAGCTAACACAGTCATGTGGCGCGTAGGGCACGGGACCCAGGTAATATCCCAAATAAGCCACTCTGGTCAAAAATAGTGCATTGGGAATAGGGTGCCATTCTGGACTCAGTCCCGGGTTTAGAACCCATTGGTTCGCAGGCCCAGGTTTCGAACCTATTCACACTGGTCACTATTGCTGTGAGATAGGTCTATTCTGGGCTGCTCAAGGCTGCCTGGAGTTGCCAATGCCCTCTTGACCGTCCGGGAGCTCCACTAAGCTGCAGCCAGAGCCCTATAAACTGAAATTAGTGCAGGGGTGCTAACATAAAGAATGATGATCAAACAACTTCTATCTTTTGTACCCAACTTTGAGGCTAACTTTAGCATTAAGCATCAGGGTATTACTGCTAATATTCACACACTCGCTAGGAAATAAGTGGAAAATATGCTCAGTGTTTGATGTTTTTTGGTGTGTGTTGCAGTGAATGTCCATTGAGGATTTTGGGTGGATTATTGGATTATTATCCTTCTGTTTTCTTCTGTGTGTGTGTGTGTTCTCCTTTGTGGTGCGTCTTTTTCAGGGAGGGGGGCTGGAGATGAAAGAATCAGAGATCAAGGAACAAGCGTGTTTGGGGTGGAGGGTCACAGGGGTGGGGGGGGCTTGACCCCTTTATCCTGTATGGAGGACTTCAGCTGTCCCCTGCCCTGACTGTCCCCTTCAATATCTGTCTGTCGTGCTACCCCATCATCATCCAATTTTATGTATGTCTCTGTCCCCTCTCACCTCTTTCTCTCCCTTTTCTATCCCCTGTCTCTGTCCCCTCATTCATTCCTTTTTCTCTCCCATTTAGACATGTGTCAGTGTGGGATGGGTTGGCCTTCCTAGTATATCGTGGTATATCTATTCTTCACTGCCACAGCCAAATCACCATCATCCATCTACATCTACGTATCATAAAAGTTATATTAAGATGCACCACTTCCTCTTCAGCACCTTTTTACACACGGCCACGGAGACGCGGCCAAGCAGAAACCTGAGACCACCACCCACTCAGACCTTGAATGTCACAGGAAAACTGGGTATCCGTGCTGTTTTTAGTGACACGTCTTCACCGTGGCGTTATGCACCGGTGTTTATTGGAGCTGAACAGCTAACAATTCTAGGATGAGAGAACGTTTTTGTAATGTTCCCCTAATGTTTGAGTATCCAGCTTTCCTTTAGTTAGGGGAAGAAAAACCTGCAAACATTTTTATTATGTTGTGGTGTTAAAATTAGAACATTCCCTTAATGTCAAGCTGAACTTATCTAGAACGTGGTTACAATGTTCTCAGAATATGCAATACTAATGTTCTAGACACGTTTCATGGGACGTTGCAAGAACAGACAGCACCTGTTAAAAGTTTGGACACACTTACTCATTCCAGGATTTTTCTTTATTTTTTACTATTTTATACATTGTAGAATAATAGTGAAGACATCAAAACTATGAAATAACACATATGGAATCAAATAAAATACATTTGAAATAAAAAACGATTAGTCACACGACGAATACAACAGGTGTAGACCTTACTTACTTACAAACCCCTAACCAACAACGCAGTTTAAAAAATATGAATAAGAATAAGAAATAAAAGGAACAAGTAAATATGTACATGTAGGTAGAGTTATTAAAGTGACTATGCATAGATAATAACAGAGAGTAGCAGCGGTGTAAAAGAGGGGAGGGGGTGTGGGTGGGGGTGGGGGGCAATGCAAATAGTCTGGGTAGCCATTTGATTAGATGTTCAGAAGTCTTATGGTTTCGGGGTAGAAGCTCTTTAGAAGCCGATTAGACCGAGACTTGTCGCTCTGGTACCGCTTGCCGTAGCAGAGAGAACAGTCTATGACTAGGGTGGCTGGAGTCTTTGACAATTTTTAAGGCCTTCCTCTGACACCGGCTGGTATAGAGGTCCTGGATGGCAGGAAGCTTGGCCCCAGTGATGTACTGAGCTGTATGCACTACCTTCTGTAATGCCTTGCGGTCGGAGGCTGAGCAGTTGCCATACCAGGCAGTTATGCAACCAGGATGCTCTCGATGGTGCAGCTGTAGAACCTTTTGAGGATCTGAGGACCCATGCCAAATCTTTTCAGTCTCCTGAGGGGGAATAGGTTTTGTCGTGCCCTCTTTACAATTGTCTTGGTGTGCTTGGACCATGTTAGTTTGTTGGTGATGTGGACACCAAGGAACTTGAAGCTCTCAACCTGCTCCACTACAGCCCTGTCGTTGAGAATGGGGCCATGCTCGGTCCTCCTTTTCTAGTAGTCCACAATCATCTCCTTTACCTTGAATCATGTAGTAACCAAAAAGGTGTTAAACAAATCAAAATATATTTGAGATTTGAGATATTTCAAAGTTGCCACCCTTTGCCTCAATGACAGCTTTGCACACTCTTGGCATTCCCTCAACCAGCTTTATGAGGCAGTCACCTGGAATGCATTTCAATTAACAGGTTTGCCTTGCTAAAAGTTAATTTGGGGAATTTCTTTCCTTTTTAATGCGTTTGATCCAATCAGTTGTGTTGTGAACAGGTAGGTGTGATATACAGAAGATAGACCTATTTGGTAAAAGACCAATTCCATATTATGTCAAGAAAAGTTCAAATAAGCAAAGAGAAATGACAGCCCACCATTACTTTAAAACATGAAGTCAATCCAGAACATTTCATCAAGTGCAGTCGCAAAAACCACCAAGCAGGAAACATGCTTTCACGAGGACCGCCACAGGAAAGGAAGACTTGGCGTTACCTCTGCTGCAGAATATAAATTCATTGGAGTTACCAGCCTCAGAAATTACAGCCCAAATAAATGCTTCACAGAGTTCAAGTAACAGACACAAATCTCAACATCCACTGTTCAGAGGAGACTGCATGAATCAGGCCTTCATGGTCGAATTTCTGCAAAGAAACCACTACTAAAGGACACCAATACGAAGAAGAGACTTGCTTGGTCCAAGAAATATTAGCAATGGACATTAGACAGGTGGAAATCTGTCCTTTGGTCTGATGAGTCCAAATTTGAGATTTTTGGTTCCAACCACCGTGGCTTTGTGAGACGCAGAGTAAGTGACTGTCATTTATTTAGAATTCAAGGCACACTTAACCAGCATGGCTACCACAGCATTCTGCAGCAATACACCATCCCATCTGGTTTGCGTTTAGTAGGACTATCATTTGATTTTCAACAGGACAATAACCCAATACATCACTAGGCAGTGTAAGGACTATTTGACCACAATCACCTGAACTCAACCCAATTGAGATGGTTTGGGATGAGTTGGATCGCAAAGTGAAGGAAAAGTGCTCAGCATATGTGGGAACTCCTGGTTGAGAGAATACCAAGAGTGTGCAAAGCTGTCATCAAGGCAAAGGGTGGCTACTTTGAGGAATCTAAAATATAAATATATTTTAATTGTTTAACACTTTTTTGCTTACTACGTGATTCCATATGTGTTATTTCAAAGTTTTCATGTCTTCATTATTATTCTACAATGTAGAAAATAGTAATGTCACATCTAATCCCGCTCCTCCCCTCCAGTGTTCGATGTCGCCGGTTTACTAACCACCCGTCCTGGCTTTCATCATTACGCGAACCTGTGCTTCATCACACCTGGACTCCATCACTTCACTGATTACCTCCCCTATATCTTTCACTCCCTTAGTTCTTCATGTTTGTATGCTACTCGTGTATCTTGTGTTGTTCCGTTTATTATTAAACTCACCACCTGCACTTGATTCCCGACTTCCAGCGTCCACATTACAGAACACTGCCTCGCCAAATGGAAGCAGCAGGAAATCAGGACATCTCCCAGACGGTTGATGATCAGGGATACCTACTTCGTAAGCACCATGACCAGCTGGCGCAACTGGGGACGGCTATGGAAGAGGTTCTTCTCAGTCTTCAAAGTCTAGAACATGCCCTAGAGGCGTTGCCTTCCACTAGCGGAGGATACTCTGCCACTAGTAGACCCAGCACATCAGTCCATTCAGCAGTCTGCCCAGGTTAGCGATGCCCGTTTGTCCCTCCTGGATAAATATGATGGAACCCCAACTAAATGCTGTGGCTTCCTACTCCAGTGCTCCCTCTATTTTACGCATTAGACGGGAGTTCCCACCACCGAGAGGTCCAAGGCTCCCACCGTTATTTCTCTACAGACTGGGCAGGCATTGGAGTGGGCTATCTGTCTGGGAGAGATGAGAGGAGGAGCTGACTTCATATGAAAGGTTCATGGCTCTGTTCATAGGTATTTTTGATCATCCACCAGAGGGCAAAGAGGGGGGTGAGCGCCTACTCCAACTACGGCAGGATGACCAGACCACTGCTGAGTACACGCTCACCTTCCGGACAGTAGCAGCATCCAGCAGATAGAATCAGCCTGTGCTCAGTATGCTTATCCAAATAGGACTGCGCGAGTAGGTCCAAACAGAACTGGCATGTCGGGACACAATCATCGTGATGGCCATCCGGTTGGACAATCCACTTCGGAGGCGTCGGTACCCACACCGATTCTCTCCGTCCCTCAGTGAACACTCTGTAGCAGAGCCTGAACCTGTCACACGCATACCTAGGATCCATTTGAGGAGAGGGACAGTCACGTGATCTTCCACCTCCTGGGACAGGTGTGAGTATCCCATCTTCATCAGTTTCTGTTAAACCCTTTTAATTGTCAATCACACTGTCACTTTTGTACTGTTTCTACAGGGCTAGTGGATTCCGGTTCCACAGGGAACTTTATTGACCAGACCCTCTCTGAACATCCCCTCATACCTGCTCTCGTCTCCGTTTCCGGTTCAAGCCCTTGATAATTGGCCACTAGGATCTGGAACCATCACACACAACACCACACCACACACCCTCACCGTGGAGTCCATTCATCAGGAAGACATCCCCTTCATCACTAGTGCACCAGCTCACAAGAGCATACTCTGCATCCTATGGCTGGTCATAACCCCACCATCTCATGGTCGAGGATGAGAATCATGGACTGGTCACCGGAATGCCGGAGGACCTGTTTTCCTGTTCCCTCTCATGTCGTAGCCTCTGTCTTCTTGGACGTAGATGTGGACATTTGCCAGGCTCTGGGGAGGGAACCCACCTCCACTACCTGTCCTCCTGAGCGCATCTAGGTTCCCATGGGGATAAGGGAGCGACTGTTGACCTGGGCACACACAGTTGTCGTCGCTGGACATCCTGGGATCACCCGTACTACACAATCACTCTCCGAAAAGTATTGGTGGCCCACCCTGGCTCAGGACGTTACTCGCTACATCAACTCCTGTTCTGTGTATGCCCAAACTTAGTCTCCCCGGCACACTCCAGCAGGAAATCTCATTCCCCTTCCCGTGCCTCAGCATCCTTGTTCTCATCTGTCCATTGACTTTGTTACCGATCTCCCTACCATTCTGGTGGTTATGGACAGATTTTCTAAATCATGCCAGTTTATTCCTCTCTCTGACCTCCCGACCTCTCTCCAGGTTGCTGAGGCACTTTTCCAGCAGGTCTTCCGGCGCCATGGCCTTCCAGAGGACATCGTCTCTGACCATGGCCCCCAATTCACGTCACAGGTATGGAGGGATTTCGTAGAGAAACTGGGGAGTCATGGTCAGCCTCACTTCTGTGTACTGATGCAGTAGTAGCTAAGATGGGGAGAAGTCTGTCCATAATAAAGCACTGCTCTGCGTTTTTAACAACACTATCAATAAGGCAGGTCCAACAGGCCCTAGTTTTGTCACACCTGGACTACTGTTCAGTCGTGTGGTCAGGTGCCACAAAAAGGGATGTAGGAAAATTACAATTGGCTTGGAACAGGGCAGGACAGCTGGCACTTAAATGTACACAGGGAGATAACATTAATGATATGTATGTCAATCTCTTATGGCTCAAAGTGGAGGAGAGATTGACTTCATCACAACGTGTTTTGTAAGAAGTGTTGACAAGGTGAATGCACTGAGCTGTCTGTTTAAACTACTAGCACACAACTCGGACACTCATGCATACCCCACAAAACATGCCACCAAAAGTCTCTTCACTATCCCGAAGTCCAGAACAGACTATGGGAGGCGCACAGTACTGCATAGAGCATGACTACATGGAACTCTATTCCACATCAGGTTACTAGCACTCTACACACACATACGTTGAAATAACGTTGTATGATGGTATTATACATTTGTTATTGTAGATATGTAGTGGTGTAATAATGTTATATGATGTACTGTTTTATCTTTTGTTTTATGGGTAATGTAAGTGCCTTAATGTTTTTGGACCCCAGGAAGAGTACCCGTTGTGGAAGCAGCTAATGGGGATCCATATTAAATACAAAAGACAAACAGTAACAAGATGTGATGTGTAATTGTTTTTTTGTGTGAATGAATGTTTATTTGGGAACATCAGGCAATTTCCTGACAACTGATACACAGAAATGTCCCTGCAACGTTCTCATGATCCAATTGATTATTATAACTTGTTGTAATAACTTGTGGTAAAGTATTTTTTATGTTGTTGTTGCTGTATTGATGTAATTTGTGTCCTAAGGGCACAATTGTAAATGATAGGGTAAGTCTCAACATCCTGACTCAGTTGACTTACCCTGAATTTTTTAAAATAAAATTTGACCGACCGTCTCAAATCGTATATGTATCAAAATTTGTAATGTTGTTTTTTATATTGGATAAAAGTAGAGACTCGGCGCTATAAACTGGTATATCATACATTGCATTTTTGAGGAACAATGGGAAACTTGTAAACTCACTTTTGAGAAATTGGCCTTTGAATGTTTTGGTACCTACTGGAGAGCTCTCCTTTGTCTACACCCATTCAGCATTGTTCACACCCTCTTCAGCCAGCCCCACCCATCTCTTTAAGGATTCACATGTGAGGTCATGTCCTAAACAGTGAGTAGTGTAGTAACGATTTAGACTAAAAGTGGTAAAAGTATTAGGAAAAAGTCCATGTAAACAGAAAGTGTGCAGATAAAAATATTTTTTAAATATTAGATGATGCTTACCCTAACACACTTGTCTAAATTGATGGGCCATGTGAAATAAATGCTATAACCCCCAGTCACATCCAGTGGTGGGAAAAAGTACTCAATTGTCATACTTGAGTAAAAGTAAAGAAAAATGAAAGAAAATTACTCAAGTAAAAGTAAAAGTCACCCAGTAAAATACTACTTGAGTAAAAGACTAAAAGCATTTGGTTTTAAAAATATCAAAAGTAAATGGAATTGCTCAAATGTAGTTAAGTGTCAAAGTAAAATTATAAATAATTTAAAATTCCTTACACTAAACCAGATGGCACAATTTTCTTTTCTATTTTTTATTGGCGGATAGCCAGAGGCACACTCCAACCCTGAGACATAATTTACAAACTAAGCATTTGTGTTTAGTGAGTCTTCTAGATCAGATGCAGTAGGGAAGACCAGGGAATTGGACAATTTTCCAGTCAAAATGTAACGAGTACCTTTGGGTGTCAAGGAAAATTAATCGAGTGAAAAGTAGTAAAAATTGCCCAAAATATAGATAGTAAAGAAAGTACAGATACCCCCCAAAAATACTTTTGTACTTTAAAGTATTTTTACTTAGGTACTTTACACCACAGGCCACATCTTGCTAAGAAGATGGGTCTCTACTGAAGGTGTAAACGGTACAGCCAAATGGCTACTTGCATAGTAGCAATATCAGAAATAGATAGTGTCAATATCTGTGTCATGAGAGAGTCATTTGAATAGAGGCACTGCAGATTGTGCTGGTGACTGGTCTGTCTGAAACACACATGAACAAGGGAATCTATATTCGGTGAGCCTGTTTCTGTCCTGCTCTTGACTTTGGTGCAGGGCATATGATGTCCATAGCCTCTTCGTCGCAAAACTCCCTGATATTCTCAAAAATATACATTTCTGTAGCTGTGTCCAGTCCAGGTGGTGCTTGTACAGGCAGACCATATATGGGAGGAAGGGTCCCGGCAGTCCGAACGCTCCTTGGCGAAAACAACACCAGGCTCCAGAGCATTGAAGTTGTAAAACAGGAAATAACAAAACAAATGTGAAGACATTACAACCTTGCACAACATCAATTCACCTCCCAAGTTTAGATATGAAAAATAACCTCATACAATGCAATGAAAATGATATTCACCTGAAGTGCTGGTACTGCTTGATCTGTGGCAGCAGCCTGAAGTACGGAGTCAGGTGTTGTTGCCAGCCATAGCTTTCCACCAGCACTGTAACATCCTCCAGTTCAACCAACTGTGGGATGTTGACCCCTGTCACAGTGCTGTCCTTTACAACACCAGCAATCTCAGACAAAGTGTTCACCCTGGTCTTTCTAAAGTGCTGCTGGATGAGGCCGAAGCACCAGTCGGGGGCAAACTTGGTGTGGCCTGTGATCACAAAGTGAAGGTCGAGACTGTGGTGGAGCTTGTGCATGCTCTGCCAGGCATAATACCAGAGCACAAACTTGTTTTTGTTTTGGCCACTGCAGTTATCACAATTCAGGTCCACACGTGTTTCCCAACTCCGTAGTTGGTGAAGAAATGGTGCATGTAGTTAATGACATGCTGGATCAATGCTGGATGACATGTCTTTATCAATCAAGTAGTTGACTTGTTGTGGAATTCGTTCACAGCAGACACCAAACAAGCCGCACTTGCAAGGAGTTAACCTCTTGAAACTCCCCATCCCGGATCCGGGATTGTGACTAAGCTTCAGGCTCATTAGCATAACGCAACGTTAACGATTTATGAAAATCGCAAATAAAATTAAAATAATGCGTTTGCTCTCAAACTTAGCCTTTTCTTAACAACACTGTCATCTCAGATTTTCAAAATATGCTTTTGAACCATAGAAATTGACTAATTTGTGTAAGAGTATGCAAAGCTAGCATAGCATTTTGTGTAGCATGTAGCACGCAACATTTTCACAAAAGCCAGATAACCAAATAAATAAAATCATTTACCTTTGAAGAGCTTCTGATGTTTTCAATGAGGAGACTCCCAGCCACATACCAAATGCGCAGTGTTTCCTGAAAGCGTCTGTGTGTAGGAGAAATCGTTCCGTTTTCTACATTGCGCCTGGCTACCGAAACGAACCGAAAATGCAGTCACCTACAACGTGAAACTTTTTCCGGATTAACTACATAATATCGACCGAAACATGGCAAACGTTGTTTGGAATCAATCCTCAAGGTGTTTTTTCACATATCTCTTCATTGACATGCAGTTCTTGGAAGCTTGCGTCTCTCTCTCTGCCCCATGGAAAAATACTGGCAGGTGACTTTTGCGCACCAATTTCGGCGCAGGACACCGGGCGGACACGTGGTAAATGTGGTCTCTTATGGTCAATCTTCCAACGATCTGCCTACAAATACGTCACAATGCTGCAGACACCTTGGGGAAACGACAGAAAGGGCAGACTCATTCCTCTTGCGTTCACAGCCATATAAGGAGATCATGAAAGACAGAGCCTCAAAAATCCTTGTCATTTCCTGGATGCCAAGTCATCTTGGTTTTGCCTGAAGCTCACGTTAAAGGGCACGCACAGAGAAGATATTTGTATTTCTAGACACGTCAGAGTGTTTTCTTTCGAACAGTAGCAATTATATGCATAGTCGAGCATCTTTTTGTGACAAAATATCTTGTTTAAAACGGGAACGTTTTTCTTCCAAAAATGAAATAGCGCCACCATAAGTGTAAGAGGTTAAAAAGTAGATGGGACCTGGCTGCATAGAGTCAGAAGGATAGTGCACCTGCAAATAACAAAAGAACATTAAGATAAATTACAATCAATTGTCTCACCCCTGTCAGTCTATCTTTACACAGCTCAGTGAAAAGGATTTGCCTGCCTCCCATATATATATACACTGCTCAAAAAAATTAAGGGAACACTTAAACAACACAATGTAACTCCAAGTCAATCACACTTCTGTGAAATCAAACTGTCCACTTAGGAAGCAACACTGATTGACAATAAATTTCACATGCTGTTGTGCAAATGGAATAGACAACAGGTGGAAATTATAGGCAATTAGCAAGACACCCCCAATAAAGGAGTGGTTCTGCAGGTGGGGACCACAGACCACTTCTCAGTTCCTATGCTTCCTGGCTGATGTTTTGGTCACTTTTGAATGCTGGCGGTGCTTTCACTCTAGTGGTAGCATGAGACTGAGTCTGCAACCCACACATGTGGCTCAGGTAGTGCAGCTCATCCAGGATGGAAAAATCAATGCGAGCTTTAGCCAGAAGGTTTGCTGTGTCTGTCAGTGTCGTGTCCAGAGCATGGAGGCGCTACCAGGAGACAGGCCAGTACATCAGGAGATGTGGAGGAGGCAACAACCCAGCAGCAAGACCGCTACCTCCGCCTTTGTGCAAGGAGGAGCACTGCCAGAGCCCTGCAAAATGACCTCCAGCAGGCCACAAAGGTGCATGTGTCTGCTCAAATGGTCAGAAACAGACTCCATGAGGGTGGTATGAGGGCCCAATGTCCACAGGTGGGGGTTGTGCTTACAGCCCAACACCGTGCAGGACGTTTGGCATTTGCCAGAGAACACCAAGATTGGCAAATTCGCCACTGGCGCCCTGTGCTCTTCACAGATGAAAGCAGGTTCACACTGAGCACATGTGACAGATGTGACAGAGTCTGGAGACGCCGTGGAGAACGTTCTGCTGCCTGCAACATCCTCCAGCATGACCGGTTTGATGGTGGGTCAGTCATGGTGTGGGGTGGCATTTCTTTGGGGGGCCGCACAGCCCTCCATGTGCTCGCCAGAGGTAGCCTGACTGCCATTAGGTACCGAGATGAGATCCTCAGACCCCTTGTGAGACGATATGCTGGTGCGGTTGACCCTGGGTTCCTCCTAATGCAAGACAATGCTAGACCTCATGTGGCTGGAGTGTGTCAGAAGTTCCTGCAAGAGGAAGGCATTGATGCTATGGACTGGCCCGCCCGTTCCCCAGACCTGAATCCAATTGAGCACATCTGGGACATCATGTCTCGCTCCATCCACCAACACCAAGGTGCACCACAGACTGTCCAGGAGTTGGCGGATGCTTTAGTCCAGGTCTGGGAGGAGATCACTCAGGAGACCACATCCGCCACCTCATCAGGAGCATGCCCAGGCGTTGTAGGGAGGTCATACAGGCACGTGGAGGCCACACACACTACTGAGCCTCATTTTGACTTGTTTTAAGGACATTACATCAAAGTTGGACCAGCCTGTAGTGTGGTTTTCCACTTTAATTTTGAGTGTGACTCCAAATCCAGACCTCCATGGGTTGATACATTTGATTTCCATTGATAATTTTTGTGTGATTTTGTTGTCAGCACATTCAACTATGTAAAGAAAAAAGTATTTAATAAGAATATTTCATTCATTCAGATCTAGGATGTGTTATTTTAGTGTTCCCTTTATTTTTTTGAGCAGTGTATATATCCAAATTGGGCCCAATTAGCCATTTTCCCTCCCCAGTGTCATGTGACTCGTTAGTGTTACACGGTCTCAGGTGTGAATGGGGAGCAGGTGTGTTACATTTGGTGTCATCGCTATCACACTCCCTTATACTGACTGGTCACTGGAAGTTCAACATGGCACCTCATGGCAAAGAACTCTCTGAGGATCTGAAAAAAAGAATTGTTGCTCTACATAAAGATGGCCTGGGCTATAAGAAGATTGCCAAGACCCTGAAACTGAGCTGCAGCATGGTTGCCAAGACCATACAGTGGTTTAACTGGACAGGTTCCACTCAGAACAGGCCTCGCCATGGTCGACCAAAGAAGTTGAGTGCACGTGCTCAGCGTCATATCCAGAGATTGTCTTTGGGAAATAGACGTATGAGTGTTGCCAGCATTGCTGCAGAGGTTGAAGGGGTGGGGTGTCAGCCTGTCATTGCTCAGACCATACGCTGTACACTGCATCAAATTGGTCTGCATGGCTGTTGTCCCAGAAGGAAGCCTCTTCTAAAGATGATGCACAAGAAAGCCCGCAACCAGTTTGCTGAATACAAGCAGACTAAGGACATGGATAACTGGAACCATGTCCTGTGGTCTGATGAGACCAAGATAAACTTATTTGGTTCAGATGGTGTCAAGCGTGTGTGGCGGCAACTAGGTGAGGAGTACAAAGACAAGTGTGTCTTGCCTTACAGTCAAGCATGGTGGTGGGAGTGTCATGGTCTGGGGCTGCATGAGTGCTGCTGGCACTGGGGAGCTACAGTTCATTGAGGGAACCATGAATGCCAACATGTACTGTGACATACTGAAGCAGAGCATGATCCCCTCCCTTTGGAGACTGGGCCGCAGGGCAGTATTCCAACATGATAACGACCCCAAACACACCTCCAAGTCAACCACTGCCTTGCTAAAGAAGCTGAGGGTAAAGGTGATGGACTGACCTGAGCATCTGTGGGGCATCCTCAAACGGAAGGTGGAGAAGTGCAAGGTCTCTAACATCCACTAGCTCCGTGATGTCGTCATGGAGGAGTGGAAGAGGACTCCAGTGGCAACAGTTGAAGTTGAAGTCAGAAGTCAGAAGATTAAATAGCTAACAGCAAGCTTTAACCTGGGTCTTTTGTTTAGACATATAACATTAACGTTAGCTAGCTAGCTAAACAATGAACTATAATCCCAATCCATAGAGTACTAGCAAAACAAACTGATTGTCATAGCTAGCTAAAGTCAACCAAATAGGTTCGATGTTAGCTAGCAAGCCAGCCATCAAACTTCAGCTGGCTAGCTTACAGCATGCTTTAACATGCAATGAAAACAAATTTCGGACAAATTTAGAAACGTATAGTATCTGAAACTGTTGCTAGACTCTTACCAGTATACATGGATGAAAGCTTCACGGCAGATTGCAACCGCTTTCATTAAATAACACGACCTGTGTCGTTTCCATTTAGTTTGCACAGCTCAGAGAAAGTCAGCATGGCACGATCGTCCTCCAGAAAGTAGTCCATCATAACGTTTTCCCACTGACCTTTGTCTATAGCACCTGATAAATTCAGGGCAGCAATATTATTGAGAGCAGTAGCAACATATTTGCAGTTCTCCATTGCTAACATTATATCTTTCGAACAAACTGCAGTAGAAAGGATTATCAATGCATAACGAGCAGCTCACTTTATAGACACAAGATGCTATACCGCAGACCAATTTGAAACTCATCTCTCAGCATGTCCAGCCCACTCATTATCTCAGCCAATCATGGCTAGCGGGAAGGTTCCTGGCTTTTTCTTTGGCTAAACCAACTGGGCTCATAATTTAGCAACTTTTTTCATATTTAAAGATGGCATAAAACTTTGTTATTAAGTCACATGAAAGTTCACATGTTCGAGAAGGCATTTCTGCCAAAAAGCGCATTTTGCTAAAAAATATTTTTTTACGTTCAAACGGCTCTCCTGTGAAGTCGTGATTTGCGACAATATGCCTAGTTTCCTGAAATGGGTCACAAATTAAAAATGTAATTAAAATTTAAATGTGTCTAGAACATTAATATCTTATATTCTGAGAACATGGCAACCATGTTCTGTGTATGTTTGGAGGGACGTTCATGGAATATTCTCCTAACCCTCAGAAAACTGGACACATGAATGCTCTTGCAATATTCCCATCAAAAGTGTCTAGAGCATTAATATCTTATGTTCTGAGAACATAGCAACCATGTTCTGTGTATGTTTGGGGGGAATTTGATGGATTATTCTCCTACCCCTCCGAAATTCTTATCTTCAAAGATGACCTAGGAACAGTGGGTTAACTGCCTTGTTCAGGGGCAGAACAACAGATTTTTACCTTGTCAGCATCTTGGATTCGATCTTGCAACCTTCCTAGTCCAATGCTCTAACCACTAGGCTATTTGCCTTAATATCTTAAGTTCTGAGAAAATTGTAACCACTTTCTGGGTAAATTCTATTTGACATTAAGGGAATGGTCTCTTGGAAACATTCCTTGCACATTACGGGAACATTCCTATGAAAACTTTAGTTAATGACCTAATGAGACTCTACAGGGAACATTCTCTAAAGTTGTGGGAACATTAGTAGTTGAGGTCCTGAGTGAGTGACTGAGAACCCTGGCTTGTGAAATCTAGGGTTGGGGTCAATTCCATTTCTATTCAGTCAATTCAGGAATTAAACTGAAATTGAATTGACCTCAAGCATCCCTGGTGTGATCTTTATCTTAAACTCAGGTAGGAAGAGGACTCACCTGCCCTGGTCCCATATCTGTTATGTTTTTGTCAAGACAGCACGAACTGACCTGGGACCAGACTTCGACTCACCAGCTTTGGTGCTTCACATGTCTTATCTGTTCTTATGTTAACAGTGAGGTGTGTTTTTTATGATACAATGATATGATACATTAAATCATATCTATCAAGATATCATATCTTGATAGTTTGATTCAACCACAAAGACGAGGGATGTTTTCAAATTCCTCGCAAAGAAGGGCACCTGTTGGTAGATGAGTAAAAAAAAGCATGTACTGTATTGACTCAGGTGTGAATACTTCTCCATTTCATGTTCAATACATTTGCAAACATTTCTAAAAACATATTTTCACTTTGTCATTATAATGATAGGGTGGTTGATGTGTAGATGGTTGAGATTTTAAAAAATATCTAATCTTCATGTTTTTCCTCATACTCCTGAACTATCGGACCACCATTTTATTACGTTTGGAATCGCAACAACTAATCTGCTCAGACCCCAACCAAGTATCATCAAAAGTCGTGCTATAAATTCTCGGACAACCCAAAGATTCCTAGATGCCCTTACAGACTCCCTCTGCATACCCAAGGACCTCAGAGTACAAAAATCAGTTAACCACCTTACTGAGGAACTCAATTTAACCTTGCACAATACCCTAGATGCAGTCGCACCCCTAAAAACAAAAAACATTTGTCATAAGAAACTAGCTCCCTGGTGTATACAGAAAATACCCGAGCTCTGAAGCTTCCAGAAACGAAAATGGCGCTACACCAAACTGGAAGTCTTCCGATTAGCTTGGTAAGACTGTACCGTGCAGTATCGAAGAGCCCTCACTGCTGCTCGATCAACCTGTTTTTCCAACTTAATTGAGGAAAATAAGAACAATCCAAAATGTATTTTTGATACTGTTGCAAAGCTAACTAAAAAGCAGCATTCCCCAAGAAAGGATGGCTTTCACTTCAGCAGTGAGAAATTCATGAACTTCTTTGAGGAAAAGATCATGATCATTAGAAAGCAAATTACGGACTCCTCTAAATCTGCATATTCCTCCAATGCTCAGTTGTCCTGAGTCTGCACAGAACTGCCAGGACCTAGGATCAAGGGAGACACTCAAGTTTTTTAGTACTATATCTCTTGACACATTGATTAAAATAATCATGGCCTCTAAACCTTCAAGCTGCATACTGGACCCTATTCCAACTAAACTACTGAAAGAGCTGCTTCCTCTGCTTGGCCCTCCTATGTTGAACATAATAAACAACTCTCTATCCACCGGATGTGTACCAAACTCACTAAAAGTGGCAGTAATAAAGCTTCTCTTGAAAAATCCAAACCTTGACCCAGAAAATGTAAAAAACTATTGACCTATATCGAATCTCCCATTGTTCTCAGAAATTTTAGGAAAAGCTGTTAAGCAGCAACTCACTGCCTTCCTGAAGACAAGCAATGTATGAGAAACGCTTCAGTCTGGTTTTAGACCCAATCATAGCACTGAGTCTGCACTTGTGAAGGTGGTAAATGACCTTTCAATGGCGTCAGACCTAGGCTCTGCATCTGTCCTCGTGCTCCTAGACCTTAGTGCTGCTTTTGATACCATCAATCACCACATTCTTTCGGAGGGATTGGAGACCTAAATTGGTCTACAAGGACAAGTTCTGGCCTGGTTTAGATATTATCTGTTGGAAAGATATCAGTTTGTCTCTGTGGATGGTTTGTCCTCTGACAAATCAACTGTACATTTTGGTGTTCCTCAAGGCTCCGTTTTAGGACCACTATTGATTTCACTATATATTTTACCTCTTGGTGATGATTAACACAATGTTAACTTTCACTGCTATGCAGATGACACACAGCTGTACATTTCAATGAAACATGGTGAAGCCCCAAAATTGCTCTCCCTGGAAGTATGTGTTTCAGACATAAGGAAGTGGATGGCGTCAAATGTTCTACTTTTAAACTCAGACTAAACAGAGATGCTTGTTCTAGGTCTCAAGAAACAAAGAGATCTTCTGTTGAATCTGACAATTAATCTTGATGGTTGTACAGTCGTCTCAAATAAAACTGTAAAGGACCTCTGTGTTACTCTGGACCCTGATTTCTCTTTTGATGAACATATCAAGACTGTTTCAAGGACAGCTTTGTTTCCATCTATGTACCATTGCAAAAATCTGAAACTTTCTGTCAAAAATGAAGAAAAATGAATCCATGCTTTTGTCACTTCTTGGTTAGACTACTGCAATGCTCTACATTCTGGCTACCCGGATAAAGCACTAAACAAGCTTCAGTTAGTGCTAACGGTTGCTAGAATCTTGACTAGAACCAAAAAATGTGATCATATTACTCCCGTGCTAGCCTCTCTACACTGGCTTCCTGTTAAGGCAAGGGATGATTTCAAGGTTTTACTGCTAACCTACAAGGCATTACATGGGCTTGCTCCTACATATCTTTCCGATTCAGTCCCGCCATACATACATACACGTACGCTACGGTCACAAGACACAGGCCTCCTTACTGTCTCTAGAAATTCTAAGCAAACAGCTGGAGGCTGGGATTTCTCCTGTAGAGCTCAATTTTTATGGAATGGTTTGCCTATCCATGTGAGAGACGAGGACTCGGTCTCAACCTTTAAGTCTTTATTGAAGACTCATCTCTTCAGTAGGTCCTATGATTGAGTGTAGTCTGGCCCAGGAGTGTGAAGGTGAACGGAAAGGCACTGGAGCAACGAACCGCCTTGCTGTCTCTACCTGACCGGTTCCCCTCTCTACACTGGGATTCTCTGCCGTCCCGAGGAGGGGTGCATCACTTGAGTGGGTTGAGTCATTGACGTGATCTTCCTGTCCAGGTTGGTGCCCCCCCTTGGGTTGTGCCGTGGCGGAGATCTTTGTGGGCTATACTCAGCCTTGTCTCAGGACGGTAAGTTGGTGGTTGAAGATATTCCTCTAGTGGTGTGGGGGCTGTGCTTTGGCAAAGTGTGTGGGGTTATATCTTGCCTGTTTGGCCCTGTCCGGGTGTATCGTCGAACGGGGCCACAGTGTCTCCCGACCCCTTCTGTCTCAGCCTCCAGTATTTATGCTGCAGTAGTTTATGTGTCGGGGGGCTAGGGTCAGTCTGTTATATCTGGAGTATTTCTCCTGTCTTTTCCGGTGTCCTGTGTGAATTTAAGTATGCTCTCTCTAATTCTCTCTCTCTTTCTCCCTTCTCTCTTTCTTTCTTTCTCTCTATCTCGGAGGACCTGAGCCCTAGGACCATGCCTTAGGACTACCTGGCCTGATGACTCCTTGCTGTTCCCAGTCCAACTGGCCGTGCTGCTGCTCCAGTTTCAACTGTTCTGCCTGTGGCTATAGAACCCTAACCTGTTCACCGGATGTGCTACCTGTCCCAGACCTGCTGTTTTCAACTCTCTAGAGACAGCAGGAGTGGTAGAGATACTCTGAATGATCGGCTATGAAAAGCCAACTCACATTTACTCCTGTGGTGCTGACCTGTTGCTCCCTCGACAACCACTGTGATTATTATTATTTGACCCTGCTGGTCATCTATGAACATTTGAACATCTTGACCGTGTTCCGTTATAATCTCCACCTGGCATAGTCAGAAGAGGACTGGCCACCCCTCATAAGCGGGTTCCTCTCTAGGTTTCTTCCTAGGTTCTGGCCTTTCTAGGGAGTTATTCCTAGCCATGGTGCTTCTACACCTGCATTGCTTGCTCTTTGGGGTTTTAGGCTGGGTTTCTGTACAGCACTTTGTGACATCAGCTGATGTAAGAAGGGCCTTATAAATGCATTTGATTGATTTGATTAATCCATTTTGAATTCAGGCTGTAACACAAAAAAAATGGGATAAGTCAAGGGATATGAATACTTTCTGAAGGCACTGTAAATGGTTAGAATTATTTTACAGGTCAGAAGTTGTCCTGTGACCTAATTTATTAATTTAAGCTGATGAGTAGCATCATTACTCTAGTTCCTTTTTAAAATAATGTAGCACAAAGGAGGCAGAAGAATAGAGTTGTAGAATATTAACTAAATGAGCAGTTTACACCCTGCTCATTCATTCCATTGTCATCAGCCTTACTGTAAAACACAACAGGCTGCTGTACTGACATCAATAGCCTTCAGGTGCCTCAGCGTATTTATATTTATTAAGGATCCCCATTAGTTTCTGCCAAGGCAGCAGCTACTCTTTCTGGGGTCCAGCAACAAATATTACAAGACCTTACATTTCACAACACTTTAGCCAATATATTTAGTGTGTTCCCTCAGGCCACTTCTCCACTATCACATATTACAATACAACATCCATGTGTTTGTGTGTGTAGAGTGTCTTAACATCAAATCACATGCGCCAAATACGTACAACAAAAGCCCTTAACCAACAATTCTTTAAGAAGTCTTGAGAAAAAAAGTGTTAAGTAAAATATAGAAAATAAAAGTAACAAATAATTCAACAGCAGCAGTAAAATAACAATAGCGAGGCTATATACAGGGGGTTCCAGTTTGGAGTTAATGTGCAGGGGCACTGGTTAGTTGAGGTAATTGAGGTAATATGTACATGTAGTACAGTTAAAGTGTTAAAGTGACTATGCATAGATAATAAACAGAGAGTAGCAGCAACGTAAGAGAGGGGTCTGGGCAGCCCTTTCATTAGCTGTTAAGGGGTTTTATGGCTTGGGGGTAAAAGCTGTTAAGAAGCCTTTTGGACCTAGACTTGGTACAATTTTCAGGGCTTTCCTCTGACACAGCCTGGTATAGAGGTCCTGGATGGCAGGAAGCTTGGCCTTAGTGATGTACTGGGCCGTATACACTACCCTCTTTAGTGCCTTGCAGTCGAAGGCCGTGCAGTTGCCATACCAGCCAGTGATGCAACCAGTCAAGATGCTCTCGATGGTGCAGCTGTAGATCCTTTTGAGGATCTGAGGACCCAAGCCAAATCTTTTCAATCTCCTGAGGGGGAATAGGCTTTGTCGTGCCCTCTTCACGACTGTCTTAGTGTGTTTGGACCATGAGAGTTTGTTGGTGATGTGGACACCAAGGAACATGAAGCTCTCAACCTGTTCCACTGCAGCCCCGTCGATAAAAATGGAGGTGTGCTTGGTCCACCTTTTCCTGTAGTCCACAATCATCTCCATTGTCTTGATCACGTTGAGGGAGAGGTTGTTGTCCTGGCACCACACGGCCAGGTCTCTGACCTCCTCCCTATAGGCTGTCTCATCGTTGTTGGTGATCCTGCCTACCACTGTTGTGTCATCTGCAATTTGATGATGGTGTTGGAGTCATGCCTATAGGAAGGGAAAGCAAACTGAGCCTGCACCCTTGAGGGGCCCCAGTGTTGAGGATCAGCGTGGCGGATGTGCTGTTACCTACCCTTACCACCTGGGGCGGCCTGTTATGAAGTCCAGGATCCAGTTGCAGAGTGAGATGTTTACTCCCAGGGTCCTTAGCTTAGTGATGAGCTTTGAGGGCACTATGGTGTTGAACACTGAGCTGTAGTCAATGAAAATAATTCTCACATGCATGTTACTTTTGTCAAGGTGGGGAAGGGCAGTGTTGAGTGCAATAGAGATTGCATCATCTGAGGATCTGTTGGGGCAGCATGCAAATTGGAGTGGGTTTAGGGTTTCTGAGATAATGGTGTTGATGTGAGCCATGAACAGCCTTTCAAAGCACTTCATGGCTACAGACGTGAGTACTACGGGTCGGTAGTCGTTTAGGCATGTTACCTTAGTGCTCTTGGGCACAGGGACTATGGTGGTCTGCTTGAAACATGTTGGTATTACAGACTCAGTCAGGGACAGGTTGAAAATGTCAGTGAAGACACTTGCCAGTTGACCAGCGCATGCTCAGAATACACGTCCTGGTAATCCGTCTGGCCCTGCGGGCCTTGTGAATGTTGACCTATTTAAAGGTCTTACTCACATCGGTTACGGAGAGCGTGATCACACAGTCGCCCGAAACAGCTGATTCTCTCACGCATGCTTCAGGCTTACTTGCCTCGAAGCGAGCAAAGAAGTAATTTAGCTCATCTGGCAGGCTCTTGTCACTAGGCAGCTCAAGGCTGTGCTTCCCTATGTAGTCTGTAATAGTTTGCAAGCCTTGCCAAATCCGACGAGCGTCGGAGCCAGTGTAGTACACTTCAATCTTAGTCCTGTACTGAAGCTTTGCTTGTTTGATGGTTCATCAGAAGGCATAGCGGGATTTCTTATAAACTTCCGGGTTGGAGTCCCGCTCCTTGAAAGCGTCAGCTCTAAATTAAATTAAATGTTATTGGTCACATGCACATGGTTAGCAGATGCTATTGTTAGTGTAGCAAAATGCTTACCCTTTAGCTCAGTGCGGATGTTGCCTGTAATCCATGGCTTCTGGTTGGGGTATATATGTACAGTCACTGTGGGGATGACGTCATCAATGTACTTATTGATGAAGCCAGTGACTGATGTGGTGTACTCCTCAATGCCATCGGAAGAATCCCAGAACATATTCCATTCTGTGCTAGTAAGACAGTCCTGTAGCTTAGCATCGACTTCATCTGGCGACTTTCTTATTCACCGAGTCACTGGTGCTTCCTGCTTTCATTTTTGCTTGTAAGCAGGAGGCAGGAGGATAGAATTATGACCAGATTTGCCAAATGGAGGGCGAGATACTCTACCTCAGGTGAGCAAAACCTCGACACTTCCTTAGATTTCGTGCACCAGCTGTTGTTTACAAATATACATAGACCGCCACCCCTTGTCTTACCAGAGGCCGCTGTTCTATCCTGCTGAAAAAGCTTAAAACCTGCCAGTTGTATGTTATTCATGTCATCATTTAGCCACAACTTGGGGAAACATAAGATATTACAGTTTTTAATATCCCGTTGATAGGAAATACTTGATCGTAGTTTGTCTATTTTATTATCGATTGATCGTACGTTGGCTAACAAATAACGGGGAAAAAACATACACAATAGCGCAATTGGTTACGGGATCGTAAAACGGCAGCTATCTCGTTCTTCGCAATTCTTCACATGTATGTGTATGTGTGCCTGTGTGTGTGTGTCTCTTCACAGTCCCCGCTGTTCCATAAAGTGTATTGTTTATCATTTTAAAAATCTGATTCTATTGCTTGCATCAGTTACCTCATGTGGAAAAGAGTTCCATGCAGCCATGGATCTATGTAGTACTGTGCGACTCCCATAGTCTGATCTTGACTTGAGGATTGTGAAGAGACCTTTCATGGCATGTCTAGTGGGGTATGCATCGGTGTATGCGCTGTGTACTAGTAGTATAAACAGACCCCTCGGTGCATTCAGCATGTCAACACTTCTTACAAAAGCAAGTAGTGCTGAAGTCAATCTCTCCTCAACCTTGAGCCATAAGAGATGTACATGCATATTATTAATGTTAGCTCTAAGTGTACTTTCAATGGCCGGTCATGCTGTCCTGTTCTGAGCCAATTGAAATTTTCAGAGGTTCTTCTTTTTGGCACCTGACCACACGACTGAACAGTAGACCAGGTATGACAAAACTAGAGCCTGTTGGACCTGCCTTGTTGATAGAGTTGTTAAAAAGGCAGAGTAACGCTTTATTATGGACAGACTTCTCCCATCTCAGCTATTGTTGCATCAACATGTTTTGACCATGACCGTTTACAATCCAGGGTTACTCCAAGCCGTTTAGTCACCTCAACTTGCTCAATTTCCACGTCATTTATAACAAGATTTTGTTGTGGCTTAGGGTTTAGTGAACTTATTCATGGCCATTCTTTCTGAAACTAACTGCAGCTCTTTGTTAAGTGTTGCAGTGATTTCACTCGCTGTAGTAGCTGACGTGTATAGTGTTGAGTCACCCGCATACATAGACACACTTTACTCAAAGGCAGTGACATGTCATTAGTAAAGCTTGAAAAAAGTAAAGGGCCTAGACAACTTCCCTGGGGAATTCCTGATTCTACCTGGATTATGTTGGAGAGGCTTCCATTAAATAACATCCTCTGTGTTCTGTTAGACAGGTAACTCTTTATCCGCAATATAGCAGGGGGTGTAAAGCCGTAGCACATACATTTTTCCATCAGAAGATTATGATCTATAATGTCAAAAGCCTCGCTGAAGTTTAACAAAACATTTCCTACAATCAATTTTATTTTGATTTGATTTGATTTGATTTGTAATCCGTTTCTCTCAGCCAATCATTAGTCATTTATGTAAGTGTTGTGCTTATTGAATGTCCTTCCCTATAAGCGTGCTGAAAGTCTGTTGTCAGTTTGTTTCCAGTAAAATAGCATTGTATCTAGTCAAACACAATTTTTTCCAAAAGTTTAGGTTGGTAACAAGCTGATTGGTTGGCTATTTGTGGGCTTTACTATTCTTTGGTAGCAAAATTACGTTTGCTTCCCTCCAGGCCTGAGGGCGCACACTTTCTGGTAGGCTTTGATTGAGGATATGTCAAATAGGAGTGGCAAAAATGTCCACTTTTATCCTCAGTAATTTTCCATCCAAGTTGTCTGGCTTGTCTGGCTTGTCATTGTTGTTGTCATTGTTGTTGTTATTGTTGATAGACAACAATCATTTTTTTGCCTCTTCCACACTCACTTTACAGAATTCAAAATGACAATGCTTGTCCTTCATTATTTGATCAGTATAGTATAGTATAGTGTCATGTATAGTGTCAGCGTTTGTTGCTGGCACGTCATGCCTAAGTTTGCTTATCTTGCCAATGAACAAAATTATTTAAGTAATTGGCAATATCAGTGGATTTTGTGATGAATACGCCATCTGATTTAATGAATGTAATTTAAGGTTCTCCAAACCTTTTTACTATTATTCTTTATGTAATTTATTTTTGTTTCATAGTGTAGTTTAATGTAGTTTCATAGTGTAGTTTCAATCCACTGGGATTTAACCTTTTTTACAGTCAATTTCTTAATGGGTGCATGGTTATTAGTAACTGGAATAACCAATTTCTGGTTGCTCCTCATTATACACCACAGACCAACAAATATTCAACAAATTAGGAATCACTACAAAATGTATCACATGTCCTCGTATACACTATATTAGGCCCAGCCTTTGGAACTTTGGTTTTCATAGAAATTGCTACTATATTGTGATTACTACATCCGATGCATTTTGAAACAGCTTTAAAGAAATGTTCTGCAACATTAGAAAATATGTGATCAATACAGGTTGATGATTTCATTACTCTGCTGTTTGTAACTACCCTGGTAAGCTGATAACCTGAAGCAGGTTGCAAGCACTAGTTACAGTTTGAAGCTTTTTGTTGAGTGGGCAGCTTAATGAAAGCCAATCCATATTTAAATAACCCAGAAAATACCTAGGTAGCCTAGTGGTTAGAGTGTTGGACTTGTAAACGAAAGGTTGCTAGATCAAATCCCTGAGCTGACAAGGTAAAAACCTGTTGTTCTGCCCCTGAACAAGGCAGTTAACCCACTAGGCTGTCATTGAAAATAAGAATTTGTTCTTAAGTGACTTGTCTAGTTAAATAAAGGTGTAAATAAAAATACATACATTATCAAGCATTTCACATGTTACCCAGATACTGACTGTTAACATGTGGTGGTCTATTGCAGCTTTGCACCAGAATGGGCTTTAGGTGGGGCAGATGAACCTGTAGCCATATTACTTCAACAATATGTAACTCTATATATGTGTAGGACTGTGGTAACACCTCCTTCTGCATTTCTGTAGATCTTATAACAATGTATTGCTACCACTGTATCATCAATTGGAAGACACATTGGGATAATGTACATTTGCTGAAGCAACTCAGCAACACAATGGTAGGGATTATCTGAGCTGGGCTTGGGTCATTGATAAGTCATTGTCTCAATGCAGGCATTTTATTTTACCTTTATTTAACTAGGCAAGTCAGTTAAGAACATATTTTTGATGACGGCCAGTTAACAAGTGGGTTAACTGCCTGTTCAGGGGCAGAACAGCTCGGGGATTTGAACTTGCAACCTTTCGGTTACTAGTCCAACACTCTAACCACTAGGCTACCCTGCCGCTTGAAAGGATCCAGGAGCCCAAATTATTTGGGTGGATCTCATCCTCCTTATAAAACAATCTTTGTTTCCAGAATGTATCAAACTTGTCAATAAGTGTTACACCCATAGAGCTGCAATCATCTCGTAGTCAATTATGGAGGTCTAAAGGTCCGCTGAAACATTCACTACCATGATTTAGGGAGGGCGCAGGGCCAGATATTATGGGGTATTTGTTGGTGTCAAGCAAAGACACAATCAGTTCTTTAAAATGCATCTTCAGCTCTTCTGAGCTGCCCTTCATAATGTCATTGAATACCACATGAACTATGATAGACTCAATTTTGATGCTGGTTTAAAATGTTTGGAAGCAGCTTATTGTTCTGTACTCGTGCTCCTGGATAGCACAATGTTTTGTTCCAGGGACTGAGACATGGGATGGAGAAATCCACCCATTCCTACCCCTCTCACAATTAGTTTAACTATGGCCCACGAGAAGCAGGTTAGCCTACGTCCGCTGCTCCAGGCGATAGGTCCAGACCTCCCACAGCAGACAGGGCCTCGGCAGATCCAGGGAGAGGG
This sequence comes from Oncorhynchus masou masou, assembly GCF_036934945.1. Lineage (NCBI taxonomy): Eukaryota > Metazoa > Chordata > Actinopteri > Salmoniformes > Salmonidae > Oncorhynchus > Oncorhynchus masou. Next base: position 25,778,951 of record NC_088226.1, on the reverse strand, counting down.
AAAGGAGCCGAACTCTATGACAAAGCCGCAGCTGGAGTCAGCATAGTTGTAGTCAGCAAAGCCGTCGGTTGGCATACAGTGGCTTGTGAAAGTATTCAGCCCCCTTGGCATTTTTCCTATTTTGTTGCCTTACAACCTGGAATTAAAAATAATTAGGGGTTCGTATCATTTGATTTACACAACATGCCTACCACTTCGAAGATGCAACATATTTTTCAACACGAAACAGACAAGAAATAAAACAAGAAAAACTGAAAACTTGAGTGTGCATGACTATGCCAGTAAGATTTCACCTAAATCAACCATTTATCGGATCATCAAGAACTTCAAGGAGAGCGGTTCAATTGTTGTGAAGAAGGCTTCAGGGCGCCCAAGAAGTTCCAGCAAGCGCCAGGACCGTCACCTAAAGTTGATTCAGCTACGGGATCGGGGCACCACCAGTACAGAGCTTGAACAGGAATGGCAGCAGGCAGGTGTGAGTGCATCTGCACGCACAGTGAGGCGAAGACTTTTGGAGGATGGCCTGGTGTCAAGAAGGGCAGCAAATAATCCACTTCTCTCCAGGAAAAACATCAGGGACAGACTGATATTCTGCAAAAGGTACAGGGATTGGACTGCTGAGGACTGGGGTAAAGTCATTTTCTCTGATGAATCCCCTTTCCGATTGAATAGGGGCATCTGGAAAAAAGCTTGTCCGGAGAAGACAAGGTGAGCGCTACCATTTGTCCTGTGTCATGCCAACAGTAAAGCATTATGAGACCATTCATGTGTGGGGTTGCTTCTCAGCCAAGGGAGTGGGCTCACTCACAATTTTGCCTAAGAACACAGCCATGAATAAAGAATGGTACCAACACATCCTCAGAGAGCAACTTCTCCCAACCATCCAGGAACAGTTTGGTGACGATCAATGTATTTTCTAGCATGATGGAACACCTTGTCATAAGGCAAAAGGTGATAACTAAGTGGCTTGGGGAACAAAACATCAATACTTTGGGTCCTTGGCCAGGAAACTCCCCAGACCTTAATCCCATTGAGAATTTATGGTCAATCCTCAAGAGGCGGGTGGAGAAACAAAAACCCACAAATTTTGACAAATTCCAAGCATTGATTATGCAAGAATGGTCTGCCATCAGTCAGGATGTGGCCCAGAAGTTAATTGACAGCATGCCAGGGCGGATTGCAGAGGTCTTGAAAAAAATAAGGGTCAACACTGCAAATATTGACTCTTATGAAATGCTTGTAATTATACTTCAGTATTCCATAGTAACATCTGACAAAAATATCTAAAGACACTGAAGCAGCAAACTTTGTGAAAATTAATATTTGTGTCGTTTTCAAAATTTTTGGCCACGACTGTACAGCAATCTTTAAGTCATCCCACAGACTCTCATTGGATTTGAGGTCTGGGCTTTGACTGGGCCATTCCAAGGCATTTAAATGTTTCCCCTTAAACCATTTAAGTGTTGCTTTAGCAGTATGGTTAGGGTCATTGTCCCGTTGGAAGGTGAATCTCCGTCCCAGTCTCAAATCTCTGGACGACTGAAACAGGTTTCCCTCAAGAATTTCCCTGTATTTAGCGCCATCCTTCATTCCTTCAATTCTGACCAGTTTCCCAGTCCCTGACGATGAAAAACACCCCCACAGCATGATGCTGCCACCACCATGCTTCACTGTGGGGATGGTGTTCTCTGGGTGATGAAAGGTGTTGGGTTTGCACTAGACAGGGTTTTTCTTGATGGAGAAAAGCTCAATTTTAGTCTCATCTGACCAGAGTACCTTCTTCCATATGTTTGGGAAGTCTCCCACATGCATTTTGATGAACACCTAACGCGTTTGCTTATTTTTTTCTTCATGCAACGGCTTTTTTCTGGCCACTCTTCCGTAAAGCACAGATCTGTGGAGTGTACGGTTTAAAGTAGTCGTATGGACAGGGACTCCAGTCTCTGCCCTGGAGCTTTGCATCTCCTTCAGGGTTATCTTTGGTCTCTTTGTTGCCTCTCTGACTAACGCCCTCCTTGCCTGGTCCGTGAGTTTTAGTGGGCAGCCCTCTCTTGGGCAGGTTTGTTGTGGTGTCATATTCTTTCCATTTTTGAATAATGGGATGTTCAAAGTTTCAAATAGTTTTTTATAAACCATCACTGATCTGTACTTCTCCACAACTTTGTCCCTGACCTGTTTGGAGAGCTCCTTGGTCTTCATGATGCCGCTTGCTTGGTGGTGTCCCTTGTTTAGTAGTGTTGCTGAATCTGGGGCCTTTCAGAACAGGTGTATATATACTGAGATCATGTATCAGATCATGTGGCACTTAAATAAAGTACACCTGTGTGCAATCTTACTAATTATGTGACTTCTGAAGGTAATTTGCACCAGATCTTATTTAGGGGCATCATAGCAAACGGGGTGAATACATATGCACGCACCACTTTTCCATTTTTTGGGGTGAATTTTTTTGAACAAGTTATTTTTTTAAATTTCATTTCACCAATTTGGCCGATTTTGTGTATGTCCATTACATGAAATCCAAATCCAAATCCATTTAAATTACAGGTTGTAATGCAACAAAATAGAAAAAAATGCCAAGTTGTGTGACTACTTTTGCAAGGCACTGTATACACTACATAACCAAAAGTATGTGGACACCTGCTCGTCGAACATCTCATTCCAAAATCATGTGCATTAATATGGATTTGGTCTACCCTTTGCTGCTATAACAGGCACTCTTCTGTGAATGCTTTCCACTAGATGTTGGAACATTGCTGAGGTGACTTCCTTCCATTCAGCCCCAAGAGCATTAGTGAGGTCAGGCACTGATGATGGGTGATTAGGCCTGGCTCACAGTCGGTGTTCCAATTCATCCCAAAAGTGTTCAATTTGGGTTGAGGTCAGGGCTCTGTGCAAGTCAGTCAAGTTATTCCACACATACCTGTCAAGAACGGGTGTGGCTGAAATAGCAGAATCCACTAATTTGAAGGGCTGTCCACATACTTTTTTATATACACTGTATAGTGTAGGTACGTGGAATGCCCCAATGCAATTATAGTCATGATAAAGACAACCTTGATGGCGATACAGTATCCCCAGTGAGGTAAAGAGAGCTACCTTGGTGGCTAGAGTGGTCCTCCTCAGTGAGGTAAAGAGAGCTACTTTGGTGACTAGAGTGTGCCTCCTTGTTGCTGGAAAAAAAGAGCTGCCTAGGTGTTAAAGTGGGCATCCTCAATGGGCCTTCTTGGTGGCTTTTGTGGTCCTCCTAAGTACACAGGGGCCCCTAATGCAGGGGTACTCAAGGCACAATACTGAGGAGAAACTTTTGAGAAATGAAAGAAAGCCTCTATCATTCTGAGAGTAGTAAAGTATCTGAAATGGCACCCTATTCCCTATATAGTGCACTAATTTTGACCAGAGCCCTAAAATTAATGCAATAAGATGTTATTTCAGACCCAGCTAGAGACAGGCGTGACCTTTTCTCTAGAATGGGACTAATTGGGTCTCCAGCATCATAAGCAAACAACATGAGCTCAGAGACTATGTGTGTGTTCCCCTCAGGGTGTGTATGTGTGTGTGTGTGTGTGTGTGTGTGTGTGTGTGTGTGTGTGTGTGTGTGTGTGTGTGTGTGTGTGTGTGTGTGTGTGTGTGTGTGTGTGTGTGTGTGTGTGTGTGTGTGTGTGTGTGTGTGTGTGCGTGCGCGTGCGTGCGTGCGTGTGTGCGTGTGTGTGTGTGTATGTGTGTCCGCCTCCAGTCTGTCTGGTGCCAAGTATCAGATTTCACTTTCCCTCTAACGCCACATTTAGAGCAAGACACAATATCTGTTTCCCCTCACCCTCTCATCTCTCTCTCTCTCTCTCTCTCTCTCATTTAACCACCTCAGCAGCAGCAGCAGCAGCATCTCCTTTATCTTTTTACTCTCCTTTTCACTTTACCTCACTGTTACCTACTGACTTTTCCTTCATCCACCCCCTTCCGTCCTCTCTGCTTCTCTCCTGCTATAACTTTGCGTCCAACTTTTTAACTTTGCTACAAAGTTAATCTCTTGCTACAATTTAACATGCTACATAGCAGCCATTGCTTTAGCATATTGTTAGTGTTTTGTCATTGTAGGTTCTTCTGTTAAGTTTAACCTATGAAATTAATCTTCAAGTAGCCAGGAATAGCTCTACTAGCTGTCTAACCTGGGTGTCAGTCTGTTTTGGCTTTGTCATGCCAAATAGACTGGACTCGCTGCTATCTCAATGCGTACCTGTTCTTGTATTTCTGAGCTTGAAGAGAAGAAAGAGTACAGCAGGTCCTTATCTTGATGAAATAATTCCTAGTTTGCCATATGAAGAACAAAAGAGAGGTACATTGGCAATCATCATCTAAATTAAATCTTCCTAATCAAGTACCCCAGTGGATGTCAGGGAAAGACGTCATATGTTGGTTGTTATCTGGCCAGATAACAGGTCACAATTTATACCACACAAAACGATACAGGATCAGTACATTTATTGGGTGGGTTGTGTCCAAATTTTGACACCTTCTAATTTAGAAATGAGTAGTCTAGTCCAGGAAGAGGCATAATGATAATTCCAGTTCCTGGCACCCTCCAATACACCTCTGGGAAACATTCCAGAAAACTCCACAAATAGCCTTGAAAGATTAATCTGGCCGGGTCAGAAGTACAGAGAGATCTGATTCCATAGAAATAAAATCATTAATCAAAAAGTGTATTATTTGCGTACAGAGATTTGCAGATGTTATCACAGGTGAAGTGAAATGCTTGTGTTTCCAGGTACAACAGTGCAGTAATTTTGAGCAATACTAAACAATATACAATGCACACATAATCCAAATAGTACAAAATAAGAAATTAAGAAATATCAGAACGAATCCGGAATATACTTTACCAGTTAAAAGTTTGGACACACCTACTCATTCCATTTATTTATTTTTACCATTTTCTACATTTTAAAATAACAGTGAAGACATCATAACTATGAAATAACACATATGTAATCAGGTAGTAACCAAAAAAGTGGTAAACAAATCCAAATATATTTTATATTTGTGATTCTTCAAAGTAGCCACCCTTTGCCTTGATGACAGCTTTGCACACTCTTGACATTCTCTCAACAGGCTTCATGAGGTAGTCACCTGGAATGCATTTAAATTAACAGGTGTGCCTTGTTAAAAGTTAATTTGCGGAATTTTGTTCCTTCTTAATGCGTTTGAGCCAATCAATTGTGTCTTTATTTAGTATGGTTAGGGCGTGAGTTGGGTGGGCAGTCTATGTTTGTTTGTTCTATATTTTGGGTATTTCTATGTTTCGGCCTAGTATGGTTCTCAATCAGAGGCAGGTGTCATTAGTTGTCTCTGATTGAGAATCATACTTAGGTAGCCTGGGTTTCACTGTGTGTTTGTGGATGATTGTTCCTGTCTCTGTGTTTGCACTAGATAGGACTGTTAGGGTTTTCACATTTCCTGTTTTTGTAGGTTTGTTCATGTGAAAATATTTATTAAAACATGAATCAAAATAACCACGCTGCGCTTTGGTCCGCCTCTCCATCAATGGAAGAAATCCCTTACAGAATCACCCAACCACAACAGGACCAAGCGGTGTGGTAAACAGCAGCTGCAGCAAAACCAGCAGCAGAAGAAGGGACAGCGCCGACAGCAGCGGCAACAGCAACAGCGGCGCAATGAGGAATGGACATGGGACGATGTATTGGATGGCAAGGGTTGCTACACATGGGAGGAGATCCTGGTGGGAAAGGATCGCCTTCCATGGCAACAGGTGGAGGCAGCGAGGAGAGCAGAGGCAGCCGGAGAGAGGAGCCGGCGATATGAGGAGGCAGCACGGCAGTGCAACAGGTACGAGGGGCAGCCCCCCAAAAAATGTGGGGGGGGGGCAGACGAGGTGTGGTACTAAGCCAGGTAGCAGACCTGAGCTCACTCCTCGTGCTTATTATAAGCAGCGCATTACTGGTCAGGCACCGTGTTATGCGATTAAGCGCACGGTGTCGCCAGTACGTGCAAATAGCCCGGTGCGCTATAGGGCAGCCCCCCGAAAGTGCCATGCGAGTGTGGGCATCGAGCCAGGGCGTTTGGTGCCTTCTCAGCGTGTCTGGTCGCCGGTGCGCAATTTTGGTCCAGGGTATCCTGTGCCGGCTCTGCGTACTGTGTCTCCGGGGCGCTGGGAGGGTGCAGTGCGTCCTCTGCCTGCGCTCCGCTCGTGCCGGGCAAATGTGGGAGTGGAGCCTAAGGGAGAGGTGCGTGTAGTAAGCACTAGATCTCCCGTGCTTACCCACAGCCCGGTTCAACCTGTGCCTGCACTCTGGAGGGTCCGGGCTAGAGTAGTTGTCCAGCCTGGGGAAGTGGTGCCAAGGTTGCGCACCAGAGCTCCAGTGCTCCCCCACAGCCCGGTCCTTCAGGTGCCTGCTCCTAACACCAAGCCTCCTGAAGGTCTTCCCAGCCTGGTGGTTCCTGTGGCAGCCCCATGCACCAGGCTGTCTCTCTGTCTCCTCCCTACAGGTGGTCCCGTCTGTCCGGCGCTGCTGCCGGAGCCTCCCGCCTGCCCGGCGCTACTGCCGGAGCCTCCCGCCTGTCCGGCGCTGCTACCGGAGCCTCCCGCCTGTCCGGCGCTGCTGCCGGAGCCTCCCGCCTGCCCGGCGCTGCTGCCGGAGCCTCCCGCCTGCCCGGCGCTGCTTCCGGAGTCTCCCGCCTGCCCGGCGCTGCTGCCGGAGCCTCCGGCTCTGGCCCCTCAGCCCAGAGGCGCCAGAGCCCCTGCCCCTCTGTCCCGAGCCCCTGCCCCTCTGTCCCAAGCTGCCCCTCTGTCCATTGAGAAGAGTTGCCATGGTTAGAAAGCCACGGAGGCGGACTATAAGGCGGACTAAGACAATGGTGAAGTGGGTTCCGCGTCCCGCGCCAGAGCCGCCACCGCGGACAGACGCCCACCCAGACCCTCCCCTATAGGTCAAGGTTTTGCGGCCGGAGTCCGCACCTTTGGGGGGGTACTGTCACGTTCTGACCTTTATTTCCTTTGTTTCGTCTTTATTTAGTATGGTCAGGGCGTGAGTTGGGTGGGCAGTCTATGTTTGTTTGTTCTATATTTTGGGTATTTCTATGTTTCGGCCTAGTATGGTTCTCAATCAGAGGCAGGTGTCATTAGTTGTCTCTGATTGAGAATCATACTTAGGTAGCCTGGGTTTCACTGTGTGTTTGTGGATGATTGTTCCTGTCTCTGTGTTTGCACTAGATAGGACTGTTAGGGTTTTCACATTTCCTGTTTTTGTAGGTTTGTTCATGTGAAAATATTTATTAAAACATGAATCAAAATAACCACGCTGCGCTTTGGTCCGCCTCTCCGTCAATGGAAGAAATCCCTTACAATTTCAAGAACTTGGAAAGTTTCTTCAAGTGCAGTCGCAAAAACCATCAAGTGCTGTGATGTAACTGGTTCTCATGAAGATCGCTACAGGAAAGGAAGACCCAGAGTTACTTTTGCTGTAGAGGATAAGTTTATTAGAGTTACCATCCTCAGAAATCAGAAATTGCAGCCCAAGTAAATGCTTCACAGAGTTCAAGTAACAGATACATCTCAACCTCAACTGTTCAGAGGAGACTGGGTGAATCAGGCCTTCATGGTCGAATTGCTGCAAAGAAATCTCTACTAAAGGACACCAATAATAAGAAGAGACTTGCTTGGGCCAAGAAACTCGAGCAATGGACATCAGACCGGTGGAAATCTGTCCTTTGGTCTGATGAGTCCAAATTTGATGAGTCCAAACCGCCGTGTCTTTATGAGACGAAGAGTAGGTGAACGAATGATCTCCGCATGTGTATTTCCCACTGTGAGGTATGGAGAAGGAGAGATTGAGAGGTATGGAGAGGTATTTCCCACTGTGAACCATTGCGAAAGAACAATCCCCTCCAGTGATTCTATTTTGCACCATATCATCTATAATATGCAGCACAACAAACACACACACACTGCTTTATATGGACAGGTTTTCACATGCCTGTAACCATTCATAGTGTGATGTTTAAAGCCACATTGTGTAATTTTTGCATATTTTGTCATACTATAGAGAGAAATAGTAATTCCATCTTTTTGTAAGCATTAATTCCATCTTCATCAGCTAACCTTACTTTTTGTGAATTTTAAAGCATTTATGTCATGTAAAAATGTACATAAAGGCTTCATAATTCAAGAAGGAAGTGTTAACTGACTGATATTATCTCAGAACAAAACATATAAGATCTCCTAAGCTTGACCTTATTTTCGGTGTATATCCCAAAACCCTATAATTTCACTATTAACTTTCACAATATATCCCAATGGTCATGAATATACAAATATTCAACTCCGTCAATACCACCAAAACAAGGTGGTAACTATTAAGCGCCATGTCAACCTCAGGACCACTATTTATCAAGCTCCAGAGCGCGCCGTTTGTAACCCGTCTGTGTTTAGGACCATGTAGCCGTGCGCGCTGTCAATCATGGTGAAAGTGACGGTGTTGACTGCTTGACACTTCGGAATGGGATATTTAACTTGAGAGTGGGGTCCACTTTCTACAGAAGCAGTTACTCTCCCGCCTTGGAAATGGGTGAAGGTGTCTAGGAGCTTCAGCAAAATATAACTATAAAATAGAAGCAACTACCCTATAGGCTACAGCATTCACGACAAGACTCTCCGTGAATGGATTACATTCAGAAACAGAGGTGTAATGCATCTTAATCTCGGGTGGCATCTCCTCCGGTGATAAGGATTCTGAGTTTTCTAAAGGCATGTTTGTTTAGGAGGTTTTGGCTTATTTATCCTCAAAGCACTGAGAGGAGGCACAGATGAGAAGAGAAAAAAAGAAAACTCTACTGAGTTTGTGTGTGGTGGAACATTGATGGAAATCCGTTATATCCATTTAATGAACTAGGACGCTCATGCGCTCTATGGTCAAAGGGAATGGTCTGTATTGATGTATTCAGTTAAGTGATGGTTACCGTTCTCTTCCTCACTTAGTAACTTGTCAACAAACAAAAAATACATTGCCGATTTCTGGGCTGCAACTGGGACGGATATCTTATTTAAGCACACACCACCTCTCCGATCCAAATGTCAAAGTGAGACACTAACGCAGCACTTGTTCTTTTGCTGTAAGTGAAAATAATTTGCGTAAATAACAGCTCGAGCTATAGAACATGTGGATTTCTCCGGCGGCTCTGCTCTATGTCATAGCGACCATCCACCTCGGTGTCTCTCAGCATTTTTTGCGTCTGCGCCCTTCGCCCAGCGAGCATCTTCCAGTGCCCGGTCTTAAAGAGGACCCTGACCCAAAATACGACCCGAGGAAACAGGACCTGGCCGAACGGACACTGAAGAGGAAACTCGGGAGAAACTTTGACCCCGTCTTCATGTCAATCAACAGCCCCCCTGTTGTGGAGAACCGGACTGCCCTTGAAGCACAGTCCAGACTGATGGGACCTATTCCCAACCAGCTGAAAAAGCTGTACCTGGTGACAGTGGGCAAGAAAGCCCGTCGGAAGTTTGCACAGTGGTTGTGGGCATACACGCACTGCCCCGTGGGCTATGTATGGAAGGACTTGGGCGTGAGGTTCTGGCCGCGTTACGTCAAGGAGGGACAGTGTCTGAATGAGCGCTCTTGTTCGTTCCCGGCGGGGATGTTTTGCATGCCCGACAAGTCAGTCACCAAGACATTCCTCCGCTGGTACTGCCAGGGCTTTCTCCAAAAGAAATACTGCATGTGGATACAGGTTCAATACCCCATCATATCCGAATGCAAGTGTTCCTGTGTAGAATAGGCCTATTTAACTCGGGGTAAAACTATTTCCATTCAAAATTTAATTAAACCCTCATCATACAAAATAAGATTGTGTTAATTAAAAAGCTATTAAATTCACATATAAACGTGTAAACATTTAGCTACAATAGCTTACATCAAGCGTGATAGGAACACATGAACGTCTTCACAAAGTTGTCTTGTCAACGTTTGGGAGTTTTTACATTTTTTTTATGTCTGGCACGGGATGGAGAGTGTATCACGGTATAGGCTACTGTTAACAGTTTTTATTTATTTTATTTATTACCACAGCCATTGTTAGTATAAAACTATGATTATGTATAGATGTTTATATGAGTGTTTCTCTGAAGGCTAATAAAAAGTATCAATAAAAATGGTTTCGTTAAGAGGTTAATTTTGTCTTTAATTTGCCAAGAGAGTCATATTTCCATATAGGCCTGAATTGTATGACAGCGACATCTGTTAACTTTTTAAAAGCATCCAATACAATAATTTTTTTACGTGCGTTTTGGCTTGGAAATGTGACATTTTATGGGCTCAATAACATTCTGAAGTTCTAACCCAAATGGCACCATATTCCCTATATAGTGTACTTATTTTGTTCAGAGCCCTATAAAGGGAATATGGTGCCATTTGGAATATCATCACTCTTAAGAACTAAACAACCTTGTTCCTGACACGTGGAAAAACACAGCTGATAGACAAGGCTTGGAGAGGATACAGAGAAAGAGAGAGAGAGAGAGGGAGAGGGAGAGGGAGAGGGAGAGAGCGAGCAAATAATGAATGTGAACCGCCAATGAGGCCATGCATTGTGTATACTAGGCACACCATTCCTGAGATGTTTCCATAATAGTCAAACATGTCTCAAACATTTCAAACTATGTGCGAAAAGACGAATGGTGTCCCCCCCTCTCGGTCTGACGCAGAACATACAGTATGCAAGGTACGGTTCTCGGCTGTAGAGCAAGATGCTGATAAGGCTATATCCGCGGTGTGGTTTTTATTACATAAATAGGCTACCGGATATATTATACTACGCGACGACCTGTCAGCTACAGAGATGGAGAGAATTGGGTTAGGTAGTTTAAAAAAAACACCTCTGTTACACATCCATAGCTCTGTCCCCAGCGAACCACTCAGTTTAACAAACAAAGTGTCAGGGTCAGGCTTTTGAAAATGCAGATGGTGCCTTTGGTAGCCTAACTTATATTGGCCTACTTTTATTAATGTTGATTAACTTTGGGGTTGTTAGAGATCATGATTAAATATTTTTCTCCTTAAACATTGGATTGGCCATCTGGCAATTCTTGCAAATGCCAGATGGGCTGGAACATTTTTTAGTTGGGTGGGCTGGTCGAAAATTGACACAATATTTTTGACAAAAGTGTGCCTTTTTTTTAAATTGCGCAATTTCTCTGGTATACTAATCTACAATGAGCTTTTTGCTAATCAGTGGCCAAGATCACAGATTGTAAAAAACTGAACATTTGCCTATAAACATAGAAAGAGCACATTCGACATGATCACCTCACTGAAAAAACGTCCTATTTTTTTGGGTGGCTAAAACCATGATTTGGTCAAACAGTGAAGTGCATTATCCTCATGATTCCTGTAATGAAAGTGTCAGCCTTGCCCCTGTGCTTGTGCCCTTGCTTTTCCCAGATTAGCCTTCATTATGAAAAAAGTAACTCTGAAGTTAAACATAAGCATGAACATGGCTCGGGTAGGCAGTTTGGACTGGTTCTCTGTGTGTGTAAACACATAATAGATAAACAAAGGAAACAAGTGTGTGTGTGTGTGTGTGTGTGTGTGTCTGGTGGGTTTGATTAGGATATAAACAGATCAAGTAAAGTAACATGATTGTCTGTGACATTGTCCCAAATGCCAACCTATTCCCTACACAGTGAGTTACTTTTGACCAGAGCACTGGTGAAAAGTAGTGCACTATAAAGGGAATAGGGTTCCATTTTGGATATAACATGGGTGTTTTTATGGGACATAGACAGCTTAAACAGCAACTAGGCCATCTAGTGGCTAGCTAATATGCCACTGACACTGGGTCCCACAGTTGTGTCAAGTTGGCTAGATGTTGTTTAGGTGATGGACGACCTCCCTTTCATCTACACTGATTGAAGTGGATTGAACAAGTGGCATCAATAAGGGATCATAGCTTTCACCTGGATTCAACTGGTCAGTCTATGTCCTGGAAAGAGCAGGTGTTCTTAATGTTTTGTACACTCAGTGTGTATGAGGCACACTCACTCAGTAGACATTTGATAAGACAGATCAACAATGGAAAGTAGACAACTCAATTTCTTAAATTACCTAATATCTCATTAAGCCCAAATGTCATTTACGTTCATGTGTGTATTGTATATAATACTACTTTGTAGTGACCTGAAAAATACATAAAAACATATAAAACTGTCTCTGATGTAATTTATTTATATTTTATTTAGATGTATATTTATAATGCATTTGTCTTCACAGGTTGGATAAAATGGGGCTGCTGGCAACTCTTCTCATCTTTGGTGTCTCTCATTTGATTTCTATGAACGTCACTTCTGTGTTAGAATGCGTGGACAGTCAATCACATTTGTGTTATTTATTCACTTCTAGCTGACTATTATAATCTGACTTTGAGTATTTTGAAAAGCACTTCATAATCATATTTGTAATAATAATATATTTATTATTTTTGTAATTATCATTGTAATACACTCCACATTTCCGGTTTATCTGTCACGTTCTTTCAAAATCGAACCCAGAAGCAGACCAGGACAAGGAGAGTAGGAAGAAGGTGAGTATTTATTTACAAGTGAATATGAATGGGTAGATATATCCAGGTGGCGTAGCGGGCAGCGGTGGTGAGTTGATTGGAGTAAATAGGTGGATCCAATGGGGTAGCGGAATTCTCCGACGACCAGGCGGGAATGGGGTAAATGATCCGGGTGAGTAACTGAAGACAGAATAAACGGAGGTAAATTTAAGGCAAGCAATACGTAAAAAACAACAAAACAAATTCTATCTAACTTGAGGCTGATACTATGGCACGACATACTGTTCATGGCTAACGATCCGGCAGGGAATGGATGTCAGGTCCGGGCTTATGAAGAGGAGAGATGATGATCAGGACCAGGTGTGCAGATAGCTGATGGGATACAGGTGCGGGTAATCAGAACTCCCAACTGGCTACATTGCCCAGCAACCAGACAGGGTGCGTTCCAGGACGCCGGAAAAAAACACTCCAGGACAGAACGCAGGCCAAAAACAGACTCAGGAAACGGGATTCGTGACATTATCATCTGAAGCAGCTGATGAATGCTGCCGTGGTGGTCCTCTAACAAACGGTTTTAGTGAATATTTTTAATTATCTGATAATTATAGAATTATTTCATTTTATATCTTGTATTTTATATCCAGTTTTTATTATTCATTTTGGATCCAGCGACTTGGATAGCCACAGTGCTGGGACCGTTAGCATTGTCCCTGGATCCCTTCAGTAGCCTTTTAGTAGCCTTTTAGTAGCCTATTTGCTAGCAAGCAAAATGGCTGAATTGAGTAAAGGTTGTTCTCCTGCTTCTACACAAAAAACTCCTTTGACTCTATCACTGATCATAAGGCCATTAAATGCATTTTTTTTTTACATGTTCACAGTCATCCCAGTGAAGGGCTTTTCTGAAAACTTCACCTGTGTCAAATGCCACAAACTAAATGTTGCCAAGAAGAAGATCATTACATTGCTTGAGAAAATTAAACATCTGGATGAGCGTCTGATTCACCAGGGCTGATGTCAAAAACCCAGCAGTGTTGCAGTTCTTGACATAAACTGATGGCTAGCCAGCTGCCTAGCAAACAAGAACAGAAACAAATCACTAGAAATAAAACTTGTCCTCACTATCGGATTGAGTTGCTATGTCTCTTCTCATGGAGGCTTCCCCGTCTAGAGGAAAAAGCAAGCGTTTCATGCACTGCAGGAGCTGTCTTTACTATACTCTCTTCCGGGACAATGTGGACCGATCGGAATTCCGATGTAACAACTGTTTACTCGCTGAGGACTATAGTGAAAAAGTGACTACTCTTAGCAAACTGATTAAGAACTTGCACAATCTACTGGGGAAAGTACCCCCACCCACCTTCTCCTTCTAAAGGCTACACCACTGGCAGGACGCTGTTCCGATGTGTTGAAAGTATCACCACTATGTCAACACTCCTTGATTGAATGGTCAAATGCCTTCCAGTGAACCCTCCCTGAAGAATACTGTCACCAACTCTGCTGCCCAGCCATGGAAACCTGCCAAAGGCCAAATGAAGGGAAGTGGCCTGTGGGGCTTCTTTGGCTTTCTACCAGTCTACTATAGCTATTTTGGAGTTACTTTTGTGGATAACTTTGACACCTTTTGGAAACAGAAGATGCTCTACAGCAGTGGTCACCAACCTCTTTTGAGTCGAGATTACTTTTGGAGTTAAAATGCAAGCCAAGATGTGGCGTACATTTTTTTTTACCTATTAAAAACTGTAGTAATGAGGTTTGTGCACTAGGCTATAGGCTCAAAATATCTATATTTCAACATTTGAGGTAAGCTATATGATCACATCGGAAATATATCAGTTGTTGAATTACTTTCGAGGCACAGCTGAGTGAATATACATATATATAATTAGCTCTTTTACTTGATTTTACCGGGCTGATGGAGCCTGCATCTGATGATCAGTATCAGCTTTGGGAAAGGGCAGCAGACTGAGGTGTCTGTGTCTCAACGTCCCTTCTCTCTCCCTTTCCTCCACTGACAAAAAAGGGACACCGTCTTCCAGCTGAGGATGAAACTCAAGTCGCACCGCATTCTTTCTGCCTCATGCACAAATTCTTGTTGTTACTTACTCCTATGGCCAGAGAAAGTGAAATATTCCTTGGTGTAAAAAAAAACACCCAAGCCGTTAATGATAACAATAACACTTTCTTACTCATTCATTGCAGCTGCAGTTCTAGTTTTAGCGTGAGTGGAAGTAGGGAGAACACACATTTTATGGCTTATAAAAGTGCTGAATAGAAAGTGTTGACAGAGCTGAGTGAAAACTTGAACATTAACTCACTCATAAAAACAGCAGCTCTTTGCTGTCTCTCTTTAAAAGTTTATAAATCTCACAGTATCAACTTTGCTTTAGCTTTCTTTTATGTCTGCTACAGTATGTTACTGCAGACACGGTAATCTGAGCCATCTGATTGGCAAGTGGTAGGTCTACATGCACTTGATTTGCTCCGCCCAGGCCCTCTGGGAAGGCAGTTTGTACCTTGAGAACAGCTGTTGGTGACCACTGCTCTACAGAGAGGATGGAGTCCATCCAAATCATCATGATGCCTGTCCTTGCATTTCAAGGCTGCGCTGAGACATTGATTTATCAACATCCCAAGTCCTGCTCAGGTAATCCTAAACATAAATTATCAGCATTATCATCATACTGCAGGCCGGCAAACAGGATATTATCATTGACTCTTGTTTTAACCCACGTCCTCGCTCAAGGCATAGCCCCAATGGTACAGTTCGAGACAATCTTGTATCTATACCAATTCAAGCTTGCCCTATGGTATTTTCAAATAAGGAGCTGCCAAATGAGCATAGACTGCTTGTACTAGAGACCGTCTGATCTGAAATCCTGCAGCTGTGGTATTGGACTGATTCATGTAAATGCGATTACTTTGATCTCAAAAATTGACTTTATTATAACCTCTCAAACCAATATGTACATTCTGGTAATATCTGATTATAATTATGTGCAGGATACTGATGTGTCTGACTGGTTCTAATGTTTTTAGATCTGACAGAGTTGTCAGAGGTGGAGGTGTCACCATATTTACAAAGGACAACTTAAAGATGTTCAAATAAAATACAATTTTATTGGCTACATACACAAGATTAGCAAATGTTAATGCAAGTGTAGCGAAATGCTTGTGATTCTAGTTCACGACAGTTCAGTAATATCTAACAAGTAATCTAACAATTAACCAACAACCACTGTACCTAACACACACAAATCTAAAAATGGGTGAATGAGAATATGTACATTTACAGTGCCTTGCGAAAGTATTCGGCCCCCTTGAACTTTGCGACCTTTTGCCACATTTCAGGCTTCAAACATAAAGATATAAAACTGTATTTTTTTTGTGAAGAATCAACAACAAGTGGGACACAATCATGAAGTGGAACGACATTTATTGGATATTTCAAACTTTTTTAACAAATCAAAAACTGAAAAAATGGGCATGCAAAATTATTCAGCCCCTTTACTTTCAGTGCAGCAAACTCTCTCCAGAAGTTCAGTGAGGATCTCTGAATGATCCAATGTTGACCTAAATGACTAATGATGATAAATACAATCCACCTGTGTGTAATCAAGTCTCCGTATAAATGCACCTGCACTGTGATAGTCTCAGAGGTCCGTTAAAAGTGCAGAGAGCTTTTTCATGAAGAACAAGGAACACACCAGGCAGGTCCGAGATACTGTTGTGAAGAAGTTTAAAGCCGGATTTGGATACAAAAAGATTTCCCAAGCTTTAAACATCCCAAGGAGCACTGTGCAAGCGATAATATTGAAATGGAAGGTGTATCAGACCACTGCAAATCTACCAAGACCTGGCCGTCCCTCTAAACTTTCAGCTCATACAAGGAGAAGACTGATCAGAGATGCAGCCAAGAGGCCCATGATCACTCTGGATGAACTGCAGAGATCTACAGCTGAGGTGGGAGACTCTGTCCATAGGACAACAATCAGTCGTATATTGCACAAATCTGGCCTTTATGGAAGAGTGGCAAGAAGAAAGCCATTTCTTAAAGATATCCATAAAAAGTGTTGTTTAAAGTTTGCCACAAGCCACCTGGGAGACACACCAAACATGTGGAAGAAGGTGCTCTGGTCAGATGAAACCAAAATTGAACTTTTTGGCAACAATGCAAAACGTTATGTTTGGCGTAAAAGTAACACAGCTCATCACCCTGACCACACCATACCCACTGTCAAACATGGTGGTGGCAGCATCATGGTTTGGGCCTGCTTTTCTTCAGCAGGGACAGGGAAGATGGTTAAAATTGATGGGAAGATGGATGGAGCCAAATACAGAACCATTCTGGAAGAAAACCTGATGGAGTCTGCAAAACACCTGAGACTGGGACAGAGATTTGTCTTCCAACAAGACAATGATCCAAAACATAAAGCAAAATCTACAATGGAATGGTTAAAAAATAAACATATCCAGGTGTTAGAATGGCCAAGTCAAAGTCCAGACCTGAATCCAATCGAGAATCTGTGGAAAGAACTGAAAACTGTTGTTCACAAATGCTCTCCATCCAACCTCACTGAGCTCGAGCTGTTTTGCAAGGATGAATGGGAAACAATTTCAGTCTCTCGATGTGCAAACCTGATAGAGACATACCCCAAGCGACTTACAGCTGTAATCGCAGCAAAAGGTGGCGCTACAAAGTATTAACTTAAGGGGGCTGAATAATTTTGCACGCCCAATTCTTCAGTTTTTAATTTGTTAAAAAAGTTTGAAATATCCAATAAATGTCGTTCCACTTCATGATTGTGTCCCACTTGTTGTTGATTCTTCACAAAAAAATACAGTTTTATATCTTTATGTTTGAAGCCTGAAATGTGGCAAAAGGTCCCAAAGTTCAAGGGGGCCGAATACTTTCGCAAGGCACTGTATATATATGGAGGAAAGATGGCCGAGCTGCATAGGCAAGGTGCAATAGAAGGTATAAAATACAGTATATCCATATGATATGAGTAATGTAAGATATGTGAACATGATTAAAATGGCATTATTTAAAGTGGCATTATTTAAAGTGATTAGTGATCCATTTATTAAAGTGGCCAGTGATTGGGTCTCAATGTAGGCAGCAGCCTCTCTGAGTTAGTGATTGCTGTTTAGCAGTCTAAAGGCCTTGAGATAGAAGCTGTTTTTCAGTCTCTCGATCCCAGCTTTGATGCACCTGTACTGACCTCGCCTTCTAGATGGTAGCGGTGTGAACAGGCAGTGGCTCGGGTGCTTGTTGTCCTTGATGATCTTTTTGGCCTTCCTGTGACATCGGGTGCTGTAGGTGTCATGGAGGGCAAGTAGTTTGCCCTCGGTGTTGCTTTGTGCAGACCGCACCACCCTCTGGAGAGCCTTGCGGTTGAGGGCGGTGCAGTTGCCATACCAGGCTGTGATAGAGGCAGACAGGATGCTCTCGATTGTGCATCTGTAAAAGTTTGTCAGGGTATTGGGTGACAAGCCAAATTTCTTCAGCTTCCAGAGGTTGTTCGAGGCGCTGTTGCGCCTTCTTCACCACACTGTCTGTCTGGGTGGACCATTTCAGTTTGTCTGTGAAGCTGAGGAACTTTCCAAATTCTCCACTACTGTCCCTTCGATGTGGATAGGGGGGTGCTCCCTCTGCATTCCCGAAGTCCACGATCATCTCCTTTGTTTTGTTGATGTTAAGTGAGAGGTTGTTTTCCTGCCCTCACCTCCTCCCTGTAGGCTGTCTTGTCATTGTTGGTAATCAAACCTACTACTGTTGCGTCGTCTTCAAACTTGATGATTGAGTTGGAGGCGTGCATGGCTACGCACTTGTGGGTGAACAGGGAGTACAGGAGTGGGCTGAGCACGCACCCTTGTGGGGCCCCAGTGTGAGGGTCAGCGAAGTGGAGATGTTGTTTCCTGCCTTCACCACCTTGGGGGCGGCCCGTCAAAGTCCAGGATCCAATTGCACAGGGAGGTGTTAAGACCCAGGGCCTCCAGCTTGATGATGAGCTTGGAGGGTACTATGGTGTTGAATGCTGAGCTGTAGTCAATGAACAGCATTCTTTCATAGGTATTCTTCTTGTCCAGATGGGATAGGGCAGTGTGTAGTTTGATGGTGATTGCTTCGTCTGTGGACTTGTTGGCGCGGTATGCAAACTGAAGTGGGTCTAAATTGGCGGTGATTTGATCTTTGACTAGTCTCTCAAAGCACTTCATGATGACAGAAGTGAGTGCTACGGGTTGTCATTTAGTTCAGTTATCTTTGTATTCTTGGGTACAGGAACAATGGTGGCCATCTTGAAGCATTTGGGTACATCAGACTGGTATAGGGAGCGATTGAATATGTCCGTAAACACACCAGCCAGCTGGTCTGCGCATGCTCTGAGGACGCGGCTAGGGATGCCATCTGGGCCAGCAGTCTTACGAGAGTTTACACGTTTAAATGTTTTACTCACGTCGGCCACGGAGAAGGAGTGGTCATAGTCCTTTATCTGGCTCCAGTATGCTGACAATGGTGTTTGGTATGGTGGGCTGTGGAAGCTGAGACTCCTTGTGCTTATGGCGAATGGTCTTGTCCTAAAGGAATGGTCCGGTGTACAGCCAGCTGACCTTAACCATGAACTGTTTGGACCTCTTGCAGAAGATTTATTCCAACAAAGGCATGTTGCCCTACGTCCCTTCCACAAAAAGTGTAAAATGGTAACACCACAACTATGTCTTTCCAGGAGACGTGCAGTACCAGCAAGTGTCAACCGATTGGGACCTAAGTGTTTATAAACACTAGACTAGTGTATTTGTTAAGGGATTTTTTTATCAATAATTACTAATTATGTATACATTTCAATCAGGACTGACTAATCAGAATACTATTATGTTACTGTATAATTAGTAATTGAAATGTATGAATTTTCTTTTAACCTTAGTACTGAATATTATATGTGTAAATATAATCAAGAATTAGAACAATGACTGTCTGTTCCTTGGTAGAAATGAATGAACTTATAGCCAGACTGGCTAGAATGCTTATCTATTCAGGCAGACCTTGGCTTGGGTCGCAAATTATCTTAGTAGGGAGAGACGATGTGGGAAGGCTTGAGAACTATACAGCCATTGTACTGCTGGTTGATGAGACGGGGTAGTACGAAAACTAATGACGTCATTTTCAGTTTATAATCTGTGGTGAACTGTATCATGTTCAGTACTCTCGAGAATAAACGCAGCTGGTTGATTTTTGAGACTGGTCTCTGTCCATTTTATACAAATAAGAGTCTTGCAAATTCTTAGGAATTGACAGTGTTTAATTTGAATTGGGTATTAAAACAGAGGAATACAATTCCTGTAACAGTATTGCTTAGGGATAATGAGGGATATTGGGAGCTGCTTTTGAGAGGAAAGATCAGTCAACCAAGTGAATGGGCTAAGGGGCTGCAGAAGGTGTGAAAAGTCTTAGGATGGCAGTTCTTACACAGCATAAATGGTTGTGTATGGGAGATTTGAGTAGAAATGGTACCTTCCAATAATTCTCATACACAACAATGCATTTACTATAGCTCAATAAAGTCAATAACAAAAGTTTATCTCAATACTTTATACCCTTTGTTGGCAATGACAGAGGTCAGACATTTTCTGTTAGTCTTCACACACTGTTGCTGGTATTTTGGCCCATTCCTCCATGCAGATCTCCTCTAGAAAAGTGATGTTTTGGGGCTGTTTCTGGGCAACATGGACTTTCAACTCCCTCCAAAGATTTTCTATGGGGTTGAGATCTGGATACTGGCTAGGCCACTCCAGGACCTTGAAATGCTTCTAACGAAGCCACTCCTTCGTTGCCCGGGCGGTGTGTTTGGGATCATTGTCATGCTGAAAGACCCAGCCACGTTTCATCTTCAATGCCCTTGCTGATGGAAGGAGGTTTTCACTCAAAATCTCACGATACATGGCCCCATTCATTCTTTCCTTTACACGGATCAGTCGTCCTGGTCCCTTTGCAGAAAAACAGCCCCAAAGCATGATGTTTCCACCCCCATGCTTCACAGTAGGCATGGTGTTCTTTGGATGCAACTCAACATTCTTTGTCCTCCAAACACGACGAGTTGAGTTTTTACCAAAAAGTTATATTTTGGTTTCATCTGACCATATGACATTCTCCCAATCTTCTTCTGGATCATCCAAATGTTCTCTAGCAAACTTCAGACGGGCCTGGACATGTACTGGCTTAAGCAGGGGGACACGTCTGGCACTGCAGGATTTGAGTCCCTGGCGGCGTAGTGTGTTACTGATGGTAGGCTTTGTTACTTTGGTCCCAGCTCTTTGCAGGTCATTCACTAGGTCCCCCCGTGTGGTTCTGGGATTTTTGCTCACCGTTCTTGTGGTCATTTTGACCCCACGGGGTGAGATCTTGCGTGGAGCCCCAGATCGAGGGAGATTATCAGTGGTCTTGTATGTCTTCCATTTCCTAATAATTGCTCCCACAGTTGATTTCTTCAAATCAAGCTGCTTATCTATTGCAGATTCAGTCTTCCCAGCCTGGTGCAGGTCTACAATTCTGTTTCTGGTTTCCTTTGACAGCTCTTTGGTCTTGGCCATAGTGGAGTTTGGAGTGTGACTGTTTGAGGTTGTGGACAGGTGTCTTTTATACTGATAACAAGTTCTAACAGGTGCCATTAATACAGGTAACGAGTGGAGGACAGAGGAGCCTCTTAAACAAGAAGTTACAAGTCTGTGAGAGCCAGAAATCTTGCTTGTTTGTAGGTGACCAAACACTTATTTTCCACCATAATTTGCAAATAAATTCATTAAAAATCCTACAATGTGATTTTCTTTCTAATTTTGTCTGTCATAGTTTAAGTGTACCTATGATGACAATTACAGACCTCATCTTTTTAAGTGGGAGAACTTGCACAATTGGTGGCTGACTAAATACGTTTTTGCCCCACTGTATAGTGGCCGATTCCGACCCGAGTAACACGCGCTGTACTTAAGCATGAGAATATCATGCTATTCACCTGCTAATCGTTCGGGGTGGAGATCCAAGAAATGAAGGTGTGGTGGCGGTGTGTATTCAGATAAGCCGTATTCTGACCTTGACTGAATTCACTAAACTTAAAATCACATCAACATGGCATGATATGTATTGGGTCCCTTTTTCCACAGTGAAGTAGGCTATAAATAGTTGTGCCGTTCTTCAGCATTTTATTTGTGTGCCCTCATAATTTGTGTGGAGGAAATTTGGAGAGGCTTCTGTAGGGCTGAACCTGCCGAGTTGATGTATGCGCTTTAGAATGTTTTAATTATATACCCGGGCTTTTCTTGGTTTTATTTTACAATTTGTATCTTGTTAAATATTAGCTACTATTGGGAGCCACTGTCAGTAATACACACATACAGTGCCTTGCGAAAGTATTCGGCCCCCTTGAACTTTGGGACCTTTTGCCACATTTCAGGCTTCAAACATAAAGATATAAAACTGTATTTTTTTGTGAAGAATCAACAACAAGTGGGACACAATCATGAAGTGGAACGACATTTATTGGATATTTCAAACTTTTTTAACAAATCAAAAACTGAAAAATTGGGCGTGCAAAATTATTCAGCCCCCTTAAGTTAATACTTTATAGCGCCACCTTTTGCTGCGATTACAGCTGTAAGTCGCTTGGGGTATGTCTCTATCAGTTTTGCACATCGAGAGACTGAATTGTTTTCCCATTCCTCCTTGCAAAACAGCTCGAGCTCAGTGAGGTTGGATGGAGAGCATTTGTGAACAGCAGTTTTCAGTTCTTTCCACAGATTCTCGATTGGATTCAGGTCTGGACTTTGACTTGGCCATTCTAACACCTGGATATGTTTATTTTTGAACCATTCCATTGTAGATTTTGCTTTATGTTTTGGATCATTGTCTTGTTGGAAGACAAATCTCCATCCCAGTCTCAGGTCTTTTGCAGACTCCATCAGGTTTTCTTCCAGAATGGTCCTGTATTTGGCTCCATCCATCTTCCCATCAATTTTTTTAACCATCTTCCCTGTCCCTGCTGAAGAAAAGCAGGCCCAAACCATGATGCTGCCACCACCATGTTTGACAGTGGGTATGGTGTGTTCAGGGTGATGAGCTGTGTTACTTTTACACCAAACATAACGTTTTGCATTGTTGCCAAAAAGTTCAATTTTGGTTTCATCTGACCAGAGCACCTTCTTCCACATGTTTGGTGTGTCTCCCAGGTGGCTTGTGGCAAACTTTAAACAACACTTTTTATGGATATCTTTAAGAAATGGCTTTCTTCTTGCCACTCTTCCATAAAGGCCAGATTTGTGCAATATACGACTGATTGTTGTCCTATGGACAGAGTCTCCCACCTCAGCTGTAGATCTCTGCAGTTCATCCAGAGTGATCATGGGCCTCTTGGCTGCATCTCTGATCAGTCTTCTCCTTGTATGAGCTGAAAGTTTAGAGGGACGGCCAGGTCTTAGTAGATTTGCAGTGGTCTGATACTCCTTCCATTTCAATATTATCGCTTGCACAGTGCTCCTTGGGATGTTTAAAGCTTGGGAAATCTTTTTGTATCCAAATCCGGCTTTAAACTTCTTCACAACAGTATCTCGGGCCTGCCTGGTGTGTTCCTTGTTCTTCATGGTGCTCTCTGCGCTTTTAACAGACCTCTGAGACTATCACAGTGCAGGCACATTTATACGGAGACTTGATTACACACAGGTGCATTGTATTTATCATCATTAGTCATTTAGGTCAACATTGGATCATTCAGAGATCCTCACTGAACTTCTGGAGAGAGAATGCTGCACTGAAAGTAAAGGGGCTGAATAATTTTGCACGCCCAATTTTTCAGTTTTTGATTTGTTAAAAAAGTTTGAAATATCCAATAAATGTCGTTCCACTTCATGATTGTGTCCCACTTGTTGTTGATTCTTCACAAAAAAATACAGTTTATTATCTTGATGTTTGAAGCCTGAAATGTGGCAAAAGGTCGCAAGGTTCAAGGGGGCCGAATACTTTTTTATGATTCATACATACTTTCCTAACAAAAATATTTTCCTAAATAATCTACAAGATCAGAGTATTTTTAAATTGACTAGTTGGTGCTGAAATGGATGGCTTTTGTGATGGAAATGTTATTGTGTGTATGTAATCGTATGTTTAGCACAATGCTGCTTTTGTAATAACCTGTATTGGTTGGGTTCATGAGAGTGGCGAGTTGACTGTGCAAAGGATTAAAGCAATTTGGCAGTACGCCCAGCACATTGCTCTGGTAACTAGAAGGAGTGATACAATGTCTCAGTTTCAAAGTAAGAAACCTGATGTGGTATCAGTCAGTCACATGCAGGACCCAACCATGCTTATATGACTTGTTTGTGTCACAGTATAAAGGAACTGAAAGGGAACCTCCCCTTTGGAGTTTTCATTAAGCTTGTATTGAATTTGTGAACCTCTCTGGCCGTGATATTAAAGATTGCTTCATTTACTTTGAGTCCTTAGTGGTGAATTTCCACAACACTTTATTTCGTTGATCCCAATATTCTGAACCCATTCTCCCTGTGTATTCTCTAGACAAAATTATATTTAAAGGTACATTATATTTAAAAGGATGGCTTAAGATAAATTTACTGAAAATCCTATTGAATGAAGAGAGAAAATCGGTTGGCCAGCAAGTGTGTTTCCAGTGGTTGAATTTAATGTATTTTTATTGAGACCTACAGTGTATTTGGGAAATATTCAGACCCCTTCACTTTTTTACCATTTTGTTATGTTACAGCTGTTGGGTTTTGAGAATGTGAAATATACTTATTCATGTCACTGATGGAGTGCTAAGGTTTAGAGCAGGGGTGTCAAAGTCAAATGGACGGAGGGCCAAATAAAAAATTTAGCTACAAGCCGAGGGCCGGACTGTTCGAATGTTCATTGAAAAATTTTTAAATGACGCATATAGTCTAGTGAACCTAATTGAACCTACTGAAAACCTAACAAATATATTCCAATATGATCAGATAAATAAAGCAATATTTTCTTATGGCTCTGTCAGTAATCTTTAATTTTCAACAGACACAAAAGACAAATTTCCTTTATATAAAAATCCCCATAACATGAACATTAAATGAAAGAAACCGGTATTCAAGGCACCATCAGTAGCCTATATTTTCTATTTTAGCAAAAGTGGGCTAAATTTACTTCAAAGAAAAAAACAATAATAGCAATTTTCTATCATCCACTCAACTGAAATATTTTTAAAATATAATTGGATTGAAATACAATAAAATAAAGTGCAAAAATCTATTAATCAAAAACAACACTTTGTTTAAGGAGAAGTAACATGCAGTGAAAACAAATATTAAACTTTAACTTTTAAACTTGAACTGAGTAAAAACTCTAAATATGTGATTGCACAGTAATGTTCACTTGTTTGAGGTTGAGGGTGATACTTGGTGGTGTCCCATCTTTTCCACAAGTTCATCAATGTTCGGGGTAAGGCTCTGAGCTGAGGAAATCCTCAGAATTGAGTGGAGGTGTTCAGCAGTAAGTCGACTTCTGTGTGATGTTTTGTTCAGGTTCATCAAAGAAAAAGTTGTTCACACAGGTATGTGCTGCCAAACATAGACAACGTTTGAGCAGCCTGGATGCGCAGCTGGGGCATTGTGTCGGGGAGGAAACGGGCGAACTCCGCAGCACCCACTGCCGCATATTTTGCCCTCAGTGCATCATTGCATTGGAGGTCAATCAACTCCATTTGGAGGTTTGGTGGTGAGCTTTCCACGTCAACAGCAAATGGGTTACCGAGCAGTTCCAACCTGCTTTTTTGTGCTTCAAAGTCAGCAAATCGGCGTCGAAAGTCAGCGGCAAGCATACCTATTTTATCAGCCAACTGTGCGCTCGGGAACGCACTGGTAGAGAGCTTCTCTTTCATGGTCTGGCAGCTGGGAAAGTGGCTCAAATTTTCTTTCCGCATCTGCGTCTCCCACAGAGTCAGTTTGGTTTTAAATGCCTTCACTGTACTGTACATATCAGAGATGACATGATCCCGACCCTGCAGCTGCAAGTTCATTGCATTCAGATGACTCGTAATGTCACACAGAAAAGCCATTTCACACAGAAACATTTCGTCTCGGAGTTGTGTTGTGTCTTTCCTTTGCTGTCCAAGAACAGACAAATCTCCTCACGAAGCTCGAAACATCTTTGAAGCACCTTTCCCTGGCTTAGCCATCGCACCTCTGTGTGATAAGGCAAATCACCATGCTCCGTTTCTAACTCCGTCAGAAATGCCTTGAACTGGCGGTGATTCAAACCTTTGGCTCTGATAAAGTTAACTGTGCGCGTGATGATGCTCATTACATGCTCCATTTTCAAGGCTTTACCGCACAACGCTTCCTGGTGTATGATACAATGATAAGCTGTCAGCTCACCTGTCGCGTTTTCCTCTTGCATCTTTTCCCGTATCTTCGCCACCAGTCCGCTCCTGTGTCCACACATCGCAGGTGCTCCGTCGGTTGTCAAACCCACGAGTTTTTCCCAAGGCAGCTCCATCTCATTTACACATCTTGACACCTCTTCATACAAATCATGCCCCGTAGTTGTGCCATGCATAGGACGTAAAGCCAAAACTCCTCTGTCACGCTTAGGCTGGAGTCCACTCCGCGGATGAAAATTGACAACTGGGCAATGTCAGAAATGTCGGTGCTCTCATCCACAGCCAAGGAATATGCAATGAAATCTTTTCCCTTTTTCACAAGCTGCTCTTTTAGATTGATGGACAACTGGTCTACTCTCTCGGCAATGGTGTTTCTGCTCAGACTCACATTTAAAAAGAGTTGCCTTTTTTCTGGGCAAACTTCGTCACAAACTTTAATCATGCAGTTTTTGATGAAATCCCCCTCCGTAAATGGCCGGGCTGATTTAGCGATCTCTTCTGCCAAAATAAAACTGGCCTTGACAGCAGCCTGGCCTTGTGATTTGGCTTTTTTGAACAGAGCCTGTCGAGATTTGAGGCCTCGTTTTAATTCCTCTGCCTTTTGTAGCCTTTGTTCCATGTCCATATTCTTGTTTTTGTCCGCGTGTTTCGTTTCATAATGTCGTCTCAGATTATACTCTTTCAGTACCGCCACACTTTCTCCACACAGAAGACACACAGGTTTTCCAGCTACCTCCGTGAACATATACTCCGACTCCCACCTTGTTTGAAACCCCGGTTCTCAGTGTCCACCTTCCGTTTTGCCATTTTTGATGGGTATCTGAAAGTTAATTTTACTGTGATGCTGACGACTGCTGTGCCAATAAATATTGAAATGAAGCAGCCTACTGCTCGGTGCGTCACCGTTGCATTGTGGGAAATGTAGTATTGGTGCGTGTAAAAGATCTGCGGGCTGCCGGCTTGCTGCGGTCTGCGGGCCGGTTCTAATAATAAATCAAGATCATCCCAGGGGCCGTAAAAAACCTTCTCGCGGGCCGGATGTGGCCCGCGGGCCTTGACTCTGACATATGTGGTTTAGAGGGTCTACACCAGAAGTTAAGCGTTAGAGGAGGAAGGTATATAGTGTGTGCAACTAAGCTTGGAATGTGTTGAGTTCAGGGAAGCGATTACATGTGGCAGACATTGATAAGGGGAAACGGGTGGAGATCTTAGAAACTAACAATGTCACTGAGGGATAGAGGGTAATGTATAACATTTACATTATGTCAGGATATATTATTGTTAGCCATCAGGGATCCTCTGGGAGGAGAAGAGACACAGTCTGGTATCAATAACCATGACAGCCTTGAGTTAGGGAGGAGTAAGCACTTTGGGGTAGAGGTCAGGTTAGATGAAGTGAGGAAGAACAGTGTCACGTTTGTGATAAAAGACGGACAAAGGCGCAGCGTGATTAGAGTTCCACATCTTTTATTTATGTGAAACTTCTACAAAACAATAATCCAACAACGAAATGTGAAAGTAGTGGTCCTGTCCTGGTGTAACATGCACATACACAAAACAATATCCCACAAAGCAGGTGGGAACAGGGACACCTTAAGTATGATTCCCATTAGAGACAACGAACATCAGCTGCCTCTAATTGGGAACCATACCAAGAGCACCAACATAGAAATGAAAAGACTAGAACACCCTCTAGTCACGCCCTGACCTACAACACCATAGAGAACCAAGGGCTCTCTATGGTCAGGGCGTGAGACAGATATCACTATGGTCTAGCAACAGAGATAAATTGACTGTTCAGTTGTGAAGGAGGAGACTCAGCCGAGGAGAAAGGGTTAAATATCAGTGCTTGTGTGAAATGTCGGTCGTCTGAATTACAGCTGTATCGACCCTTTTGGAAGAATTAAACTTGGTTAAGCTTCTCTAGTTATTTACTATGAAAATTAGAACCTAACATAGCCTTATTTTAAAATTGATTAAATAAAGTTTTTTCCCCTCATCAATCTACACACAATACCACATAACGACAAAGAAAAAAATGGTTAAAAAAAATAAAAAATAATAATAATAACTGAAATAACCTTTATTTACATAAGTATTCAGACCATTTAATTTGAGACTCGAAATCGCGTCTTGTTTCCATTGATAATCCTTGAGCTGTTTTTACAACTTGGAGTTCACCTGTGGTCTATTCAATTGATTGGGCATGATTTGGAAAGGTACATAACTGTCTATATACGTTCCCACATTTGACAGTGAATGAGGTCTAAGGAATTGTCAGTAGAGCTCCGAGACAGGATTGTGTCGGGCACATATCTGGGGAAGGGTACCAAAAAATGTCTGCAGCATTGTCACGAATCCCGCTTCCTGAGTCTGTGTTTGCCTGTGTTTCTGTCCTGGAGTGTGTTTCCGGTGTCCTGGAACGCACCCTGTCTGGTTGCTGGGCGAATTAGCTTGTTGGGAGATCGATGTTCACCCGCACCTGTATCCCATCAGTAATCTGCACACCTGTCCTGATCATCACGTCTCCCCTTCAAAAGCTCTGACCTGACATCCATTCCCTGCCGGATCGTTAGCCATGAACAGTATGTCGTGCCATACAATCAGCCTCAAGTTGAATAGAATTTGTTTTGTTGTTTTTTTACGTATTGCTTGCCTTAACTTACCTCCATTTGTTCTGTCTTCAGTTACTCACCCGGATCATTTACCCCATTCCCGCCTGGTCGTCGGAGAATTCCGCTACCCCATTGGATCCACCTATTTACTCCCATCAACTCACCACCGCTGCCCGCTACGCCACCTGGATATATCTACCCATTCACATTCACTTGTAAATAAATACTCACCTTCTTCCTACTCTCCTTGTCCTGGTCTGCTTCTGGGTTCGATTTTGAAAGAACGTGACAAGCATTGAAGGTCCCCAGAACACAGCGGCCTACATCATTCTTAAATGGAAGAAGTTTTAAACCACCAAGACTCTTCCTAGAGCTGGCCACCCGGCCAAACTGAGCAATCGGGGGAGAAGGGTCTCGGTCAGCGTGGTGACCAAGAACCCGATGATCATTCTGTCAGAGCTCCAGTGTTCCTCTGTGGAGATCTGAGAACCGTCCAGAAGGACAACCATCTCTGCAGCACTCCACCAATCAGGCCTTTATGGTAGTGGCCAGACGGAAGCCACTCCTCAGTAAAAGGCACATGACAGCTAGCTTGGAGTTTTTCCAAAAGGAGTTTTTCCAAAAGATTCTCTGGTCTGATGAAACCAAGATTGAACTCTTTTTGGCCTGAATGCCAAGTGTCACGTTTGGAGGAAACCAGGCACCGCTCATCACCTGGTCAATACCATCCCTATAGTGAAGCATAGAGGTGGCAGCATCATGCTGTGGGGTTGTTTTTAAGTGGCAGGGACTGGCAGAACTTAAGATCTGCAGAGAAGAATGGGAGAAACTCTCCAAATACAGGTGTGCCAAGCTTGTAGCATCACACCCAAGAAGACTCTAGGCTGTAATCGCTGGCATTTGCTTTTTTGCCTCAATCACTGTACACAACCGGCGCTTATTAGGGGCTAGCTTCTATTTGAGCCAGGCATCTATTGCCTTAATGCACACAGATTTTGCTCAATAAAATATTGAAAAGACTACCACACTGTTTATTGTGACCAGTATTGTGACATTATAACACCAAATCCATCGCATATCAGACTTACACACCCGATTTTGCGCTTCTGCACTATTCTCTCACTCTTTGCGCCTTGTATCCCTGTTGTTGCTAGGAGATCACAACAGATAGATCTCAGTATTCAACGTTTGTCTAGAGGCCTCCAATACCATCCACGAGGGGCAACATGAGCACGTATTAATTTCTGCTTAATTTTTATGTTTTAACAACCTTAACTTATCCTTTCCCGCGGCTCAACTTACCCCATACCTAGACACCACTTGGCACAACTTGAATGAATTCTGATTATTTCCATGGATACACAGCATCCTAAAATATACTCTATGTAGATATCTTTGTTCGAGAGAATAATATATTTCCCTTGACGGAGTGATGCTGAATGTAGAAGTGTCTAAACTTACCCCACTCTCCCCTACCTACTTTCATGTCACCCATAGACATGTATCCCTCAGAAGGGTCTTTCTATGGAAGCCTTCACCCTGTGTGTGCGGCTGGCCCCCGAGCTGGTACAGGCAGCCGTGAGATCATCCTGTTCACCTACCGTACAGAGTACTATGACAGCCTCAACGTGTGGAGAAAGGCTGACGGCACCTACGGTCTGTGCATGAGTGAGGCCGGGCGACCAGTTCTAGGAAGGTGGTTGGTGGTTCCAAACTTCTTCATTTTGAGAATGATGGAGGTTATTGTGTTGTTGGGGACCTTGAATGCTGCAGAAATGTTAAATAAGGTATTTGTGTTTTATTTGCTCAAATGTATAAAAACATTTTTATCTTTGTCATTATGGGCTATTGTGTGTAGGTTGCTGATTTAAAAAAAAAATATATATATTTTAAAATAAGGCTGTAACGTAACAAAATGTGGAAAAAGTCAAGGGGTCTGAATACTTTCCGAAGGCACTCTGTGTCCTTCAATCGATTACTTTAAAATCACACACAGACGAAGTCGCTCATGGCAGCCTGCAGTACCTCGGTCGGCCTTCAATTTGATATACTCAAATAAGACGGGGCAGCACTGAGCTAGCCTGCAACGTCACTTCCTAAAGTAGCTCAAACTGTGCATGCGATGAATCCAAAAACTTCTCCATTTAGCAAGATGGTGACACGCTGACGATACTTCATGATCTTCAGATGCGCCACTGAGCATTCTCATAGTAAACAATGGGGCAGGCATGAACCAGACAGGCATGAATAGAACATAGACAGCCTTCAGCGGACCATACCACTATTACGATAAAATTAGGGATATCATCTAATTTATTTGATGATTAAATTATATACCTTTCTTGGCAACAAATTATATTATTTTAATTCTTACGTGAACGAAATGGACATGAAATGACACGCAGGATGTTTTGGATACCCCTACATTGACATAATGGGACATGCCCAGTGGACTGATCATGTGACATTTTCCATGTCGCCATTTTCTACCGCTCCACCACTGTTCCTGTGAAGAGGTGGATTCTTCGACTGTCGTCCTTGTGGTGCATGAAAGGGTCTTGCAATTGACAGTGTTGAGAATCGACAGAAACATTTACGTTTAAAAGAAAGGAAATACACGGTTGCGCGCTTTCTCTGTCAGTAGCTTTTTCTGTAAGAATGTCGTCAGAAAGCCCCGAATACTCCCCGTTCTTCGCAGTGATGGGAGCCTCTGCGGCTATGGTCTTCAGCGGTAACGTTAACTAATCACAACACCCTCGTTCTATCATGTCTCATATGCCTTTTTCAATCATAAAGTGTGTGTGTGTTTTTTTTTACACTCGCCCGAAATGTCTACTACTAAGGAATTTTGTGTTGAATATAGAGCGGGCAAGTCAAAAAAGCCTAGAGGATGCGGTTGCATGTTAGATAACTGATGTGAGAGACCGTGGTGGTTCTAGACCATTAATTTTAATCTCGGGGGGGAGGACATTAGACGTTATTTTTTTGTCATATCGTTTTCTTCACACAAAATACCATGTTCATAATCTTCATCGTTGCCACTGTCTAATAACTGATTTTAAAAAAGAACAATAGCAAAAATGTGTTATTTAAAAATGATTTCATACTCCACAATTAGGGGGGCCACAAGGGGGTCCAAAATTGCCTTGAGATTTCTATCGTAACATGTGAGGTTGCCATTGACGTAACAAGCTGGCCAATTTCTATGGATACAGTTTGATGTAGGTATTTATGTGTTAACTAATAGTTCAATGGAGACATTCGATACATTAAATAATGACGTTTGGCGCGTGGGGTTGGTCATCATGTCGACTAGCAGCAAGATGCCTAACTTTAACTAGCTTGCTCACCTAGGCTCCTCATCCACAGATAGACCAATGCGCCATATGTTTCACCGGATGTATACATCTGAAGCATACAGTTATAATTTCCTCTCACAACCAAATATGGTGATTAAAAAATATATTTTAAATACATTTTATTTAACCTGCACTTTATCAGGTAGTCAAACTTGGACCAATGTCTATTTTACAGATGAGCCCAGAATTACAGGAATTACATATCAATATAAATACAAAATGCATGCCGAAAGAACATGGTCATAAAATAACACATTCATCAGTAATAAGGTCATCAATCAGCCTTTTGAATTGCACCATAACATCAAATTTTAAGAACATTTTGAGGATTGTTTCACAAATATGATCATATCAAATTTGACAACATGTGTTGTCACCTTACAGTGAAATGTTTACTTACAAGCCCTTAACCTTTCTAGTGGAACCCCTCGACAACATTCCGCTGAAAAGGCAGTGCGTGAAATTCAAAAATATTTTGTAGAAATATGTAACTTTCACACATTTAATTAACAAGTCCAATACATCAAATGAAAGATAAACATCTACCCATCGTGTCAGATTTCAAAAATGCTTTACAGCTAAAGCACAACATATGATTGTTAGATCACCTCCAAGTCAAACACAGCAATTTTTCCAGATAAAGATAGGAGTCACATAAAGCAGAAATATAGATCAAATTAATCACTAACCTTTGATCTTCATCAGATGACACTCATAGGACATTGTGTTACACAATACATGTATGGTTTGTTCGATATTGTGCATGTTTATATCCAAAAATCTGTTTACTTTGAAAGTTTGATTCCATAACATCCTGTGATTTTGCAGAAATACTCATAATAAACATTGATAAAATATACTAGTGTTATTCACAGAATTAAAGAGACTTCTCCTTAACCTGTTACATCTATGGGGGCGCTATTTCATTTTTGGATAAAAAGACATGCCCGTTTTAAGAACAATATTTTGTCACAAAAAGATGCTTGACTATGCATATAATTGATAGCTTTGGAAAGAAAACACTCTGACGTTTCCAGAACTGCAAATATATTGTCTGTGAGTGCCCCAG
This sequence comes from Oncorhynchus masou masou, assembly GCF_036934945.1. Classification (NCBI taxonomy): domain Eukaryota; kingdom Metazoa; phylum Chordata; class Actinopteri; order Salmoniformes; family Salmonidae; genus Oncorhynchus; species Oncorhynchus masou. Next base: position 25,745,926 of record NC_088226.1, on the reverse strand, counting down.
AACAGATGCAACAGGCAAAACCAAGATGAAACTTCAACCCGGAAATGAGTAGGATTTGAGGCTCTGTTTTTCATTGTCTCCTTATATGGCTGTGAATGAGCAAGGAATGAGCCTGCCCGATCTATCGTTTCCCCAAGGTGTCTGCAGCATTGTGACGTATTTGTAGGCATATCATTGGAAGATTGACCATAAGAGACTACATTTGCCGGGTGTCCGCCCGGTGTCCTCCGTCGAAATTGGTGCGTCATTTTCAACTGCACGTCTTTTTCCAAGCGATTCACCGGAGAAAGGAGACTACCACGATCAATGAAGAGATATGTGAAAAACACATTGAGGATTGATTCTAAACAGCGTTTGCCGTGTTTCAGTCGATATTATGGAGTTAATTTGGAAAACAGTTCGCCGTTTTGATGACTGAATTTTCGTTTTTTTTGGGTACCCAAACGTGATGTACAAAACGGAGCGATTTCTCCTACACAAAGAATCTTTCAGGAAAAACTGAACATTTGCTATGTAACTAAGAGTCTCCTCATTGAAAACATCCGAAGTTCTTCAAAGGTAAATGATTTTATTTGAATCCTTTTCTGTTTTTTGTGCAAATGTTGCCCGCTAAATGCTACGCTAAATGCTACGCTAGCTAACACAAATGCTTGTTTTGCTATGGTTCGAAAGCATATTTTGAAAATCTGAGATGACAGTGTTGTTAAGAAAAGGCTAAGCTTGAGAGCTAGCACATTCATTTCATTTGCGATTTTCATAAATAGTTAACGTTACGTTATTTTAATGAGCTTGAGGCTATAACTGGATACAGGTTTTTTTCATAGCCAAACGTAAACAAAACGGAGCGATTTGTCCTACACAAATAATATTTTTTTGAAAAACTGAACATTTGCTATCTAACTGAGAGTCTCCTCATTGAAAACATCTGAAGTTCTTCAAAGGTAAATGATTTTATTTGAATGATTTTCTTGTTTTTGTGAAAATGTTGCTGGCTGAATTCTAGGCTTATAGCTATGCTAGCTATCAACACTCTTACACAAATGCTTGTTTAACTATGGTTCGAAAGCATATTTTGAAAATCTGAGATGACAGTGTTGTTAACCTCTTGAAACTCCCCATCCCGGATCCGGGATTGTGACTAAGCCTCAGGCTCATTAGCATAACGCAACGTTAACGATTTCTGAAAATCGCAAATAAAATTAAAATAATGCGTTTGCTCTCAAGCTTAGCCTTTTCTTAACAACACTGTCATCTCAGATTTTCAAAATATGCTTTTGAACCATAGAAATTGACTAATTTGTGTAAGAGTATGCTAAGCTAGCATAGCATTTTGTGTAGCATGTAGCACGCAACATTTTCACAAAAGCCAGATAACCAAATAAATAAAATCATTTACCTTTGAAGAGCTTCTGATGTTTTCAATGAGGAGACTCCCAGCCACATACCAGATGCGCAGTGTTTCCTGAAAGCGTCTGTGTGTAGGAGAAATCGTTCCGTTTTCTACATTGCGCCTGGCTACCGAAACGAACCGAAAATGCAGTCACCTACAACGTGAAACTTTTTCCGGATTAACTACATAATATCGACCGAAACATGGCAAACGTTGTTTGGAATCAATCCTCAAGGTGTTTTTTCACATATCTCTTCATTGACATGCAGTTCGTGGAAGCTTGCTTCTCTCTCTGTGCCCCATGGAAAGATACTGGCAGGTGACTTTTGCGCACCAATTTCGGCGCAGGACACCGGGCGGACACGTGGTAAATGTGGTCTCTTATGGTCAATCTTCCAATGATCTGCCTACAAATACGTCACAATGCTGCAGACACCTTGGGGAAACGACAGAAAGGGCAGACTCATTCCTCTTGCGTTCACAGCCATATAAGGAGATCATGAAAGACAGAGCCTCAAAAATCCTTGTCATTTCCTGGATGCCAAGTCATCTTGGTTTTGCCTGAAGCTCACGTTAAAGGGCACGCACAGAGAAGATATTTGTATTTCTGGACACGTCAGAGTGTTTTCTTTCGAACAGTAGCAATTATATGCATAGTCGAGCATCTTTTTGTGACAAAATATCTTGTTTAAAACGGGAACGTTTTTCTTCCAAAAATGAAATAGCGCCACCATAGGTGTAAGAGGTTAACAAAAGTCTAAGCTTGAGAGCAAATATATTTATTTCATTTCATTTGCGATTTTCATGAATAGTTAATGTTGCGTTATGCTAATGAGCTTGAGGCTATAAATAGAATCCCGGATCCGGGATTGCTCGACGCAAGAAGTTAATGCAACCGCTGTGTCAGATTCTTTTTAAACTTTACGGAAAAAGCATAATCTGAGAGCGGTGCTCAGAACCCAAAACAGCTAGAGGAATATCCGCCATTTTGGAATCAGCAAAGTTAGAAACAACACCATAAATATTCACTTACCTTTGATCTTCATCAGAAGGCACTCCCAGGAATCCCAGTTCGACAAGAAGTGACTGATCTGTTCCATAAAGTTCCATCATTTATGTCCAAGTAGCCACTTGTTATTAGCGTGTTCAGCCCAGTAATCCATCTTCATGAGGCACAGGCACTTCATCCAGACAAAAACTTTAATATGCATATTCTAGCATCTTGTCCTGACAAAATAGCCCGTTTACTTTGGGAATGTTATTTTTCCAAAAATGAAAATAGTGCCCCCTAGATTCAACAGGTTAATGGATTTTGCCTTTCAGTTGTCTCGCTGAAATGTTCTTACTCTTTCAAATGACTGCACGACTTGTTGACTCCTCGATCCACACAGCAGACATTGTGGGCTAGGTTAGGAATGCTGTGTTGCAAGTGTAGCGCAACATTTTACGTGGCATCATTACGTCATGTACCTACGTTATATAGGTATCCACATCAGCCTCGACATCGGCGGTAAACAAGACATCGGGCCGATACCTATGTTGGTATATTTAGCTAATATCGGACAATTCCGATATGTTCACCAATATATCGTTCCCTAGTGGAAAGTCCCTGGCCGCCGTTAAGCTTGAGTCATATGACTGCGGGTGAATGACTGGTTCTGGCGAGTGGGTCAAAGCCAGTGTGAATGGGGCTTTCAAGGCAACTGGGAGCTCAAAGTTCCCAAATCATGACATCAGTAATCTTCACGTTGGAAAGTCGGAGCTCTAGAAAGATGCCAGAGTTTCTGACTTGGATGAACGTTCCAATATATATATTTTTTATGAGTTCACATTTGTCTTGAGTGCTCGGAAGTCTGAGATATCAGAGTTCAGTTGTTTTGAACGTGGCAGAAGGGCAACGTTATAAACCATCTTTGGTGTTGTTGTATACAGAGGCCATTTTTGGTTAATGCTACAATGTTCCATCGCTGACCTTGGAAAATAAAGTGTTGTAGATTTACATTTGAGTCATTTAGCAGACACTTTTATTCAGAGCGACTTACAGTAGAGTGCATACATTTTTGTACTTTTCACAAAGTCTGCTGCCTCAGTGTCTAGATATTTTTGTCAGATGTTACTATGGAATACTGAAGTATAATTACAAGCATTTCATACGTGTAAAAGGCTTTTAATGACAATTACATGAAGTTGATGCAAAGAGTCATTATTTGCAGTGTTGACCCCTCTTTTTCAAGACTTCTGCAATCTGCCCTGGCATGCTGTCAATTAAATTCTGGGCCACATCCTGTCTGATGGCAGCCCATTCTCGCATAATCAATGCTTGCAGTTTGTCAGAATTTGTGGGTTTTTGTTTGTCCACCTGCTTCTTGAGGATTGACCACAAGTTCTCAATGGGATTAAGGTCTGGGAAGTTTCCTGGCCATGGACCCAAAATATCGATGTTTTGTTCCCACTTAGTTATAGTTTTTGCCTTATGGCAAGGTGCTCCATCATGCTGGAAAATGCATTGTTCGTCACCAAACTGTTCCTGGATGGTTGGGAGAAGTTGCTCTTGGAGGATGTGTTGGTACCATTCTTTATTCATGGCTGTGTTCTTAGGACAAAATTGTGAGTGAGCCCACTCCCTTGGCTGAGAAGCAACCCCACACATGAATTGTCTCAGGATGCTTTACTGTTAGCATGACACAGGACTGATGGTAGCACTCACCTTGTCTTCTCCGGACAAGCTTTTTTCCGGATGCCCCAAACAACCGTAAAGGTGATTCATCAGAGATAGTGACCTTACCCCAGTCCTCAGCAATCCAATCCCTGTACCTTTTGCAAAATATCAGTCTGTCCCTTATGTTTTTCCTGGAGAGAAGTGGTTTATTTGCTGCCCTTCTTGACACCAGGCCATCCTCCAAAAGTCTTCGCCTCACTGTGCGTGCAGATTAGAGGTCGGCCGATTATGATTTTTCAACGCCGATACAGATTATTGGAGGACCAAAAAAGCCGATACCGATTGATCAGCCGATTTTATTTTAATTTTTAAAATTTGTAATAATGACAATTACAACAATACTGAATTAACACTTATGTTAACTTAATATAAAACATCAATAAAATAAATTTAGCCTCAAATAATGAAACATGTTCAATTTGGTTTAAATAGTGCAAAAACAGTGTTGGAGAAGAAAGTAATATGTGCAATTAACATATGTGCCATGTAAAAAAGCTAACGTTTAAGTTCCTTGCTCAGAACATGAGAACATATGAAAGTTGGTTCCTTTTAACATGAGACTTCAATATTCCAAGGTAAGAGGTTTTAGGTTGTAGTTAATATGGTATTTATAGGACTATTTCTCTCTATACCATTTGTATTTCATATACCTTTGACTATTGGATGTTCTTATAGGCATTATAATATTGCCAGTGTAACAGTATAGCTTCCGTCCCTCTCCTCGCTCCTCCCTGGGCTCGAACCAGCAACACAACGACAACAGCCACCATCGAAGCAGCGTTACCCATGCAGAGCAAGGGGAACAACTACTAGAAGGCTCAGAGTGAGTTACGTTTGAAACGCTATTAGCACGCGCTAACTAGCTAGCCATTTCACTTCGGTTAGACCAGCCTCATCTCGGGAGTTTGATAGGCTTGAAGTCATAAACAGCGCAATGCTTGACGCACAACGAAGAGCTGCTTGCAAAACGCACGAAAGTGCTGTTTGAATGAATGTTTACACGCCTACTTCTGCCCACCACCGCTCAGTTCGATACTTAGATTCTTGTATGCTTAGTCAGATTATTTGCAACGCAGGACACGCTAGATAATATCTAGTAATATCATCAACCATGTGTAGTTAACTGGTGATTATAATTGTTTTTTATAAGATAAGTTTAATGCTAGCTAGCAACTTACCTTGGCTTACTGCATTCGCGTAACAGGCAGTCTCCTTGTGGAGTGCAACGAGAGAGAGGCAGGTCATTATTGCGTTGGACTAGTTAACTGTAAGGTTGCAAGATTGGATCCCCCGAGCTGACAAGGTGAACATCTGTCGTTCTGCCCCTGAACGAGGCAGTTAACCTTCCGTTCCTAGGCCGTCATTGAAAATAAGAATGTGTTCTTAACTGACTTGCCTTGTTAAATAAAAGGTGTTACAAAAATATTTAAATTTAAAAAAAATCGGCCAACTCGGTGTCCAAAAATACCGATTTCCGATTGTTATGAGAACTTGAAATCGGCCTTTCCAATTAATCGGTCGACCTCCAATGTGAAGAGCTGAGTTGAAAGATTTGTTTTTAGAAGCGTTGCGCACACAGGCATAAAAGTTTATCTAATTTACTTAAAACAAAACTCTTCTGAAGGGAGACTTTGTCTTTTTGTGGCTATTTACACAGAACAAAAATATAAATGCAACATGCAATATGTTTGTCCCATGTTTCATGAGATGAAATACAAGATCCCAGAAATGTTCCATATGCACAAAAAGCTTGTTTCTCTCAAATTTTGGGCACAAATGTGTTTGTCATTTATAAGTCTTTGCTAGGTAAGGCCCTGCTTTGTCTCAACTTACTCACCATAGCACGCGCTCCAGCAGGTATATTTCACTGGTCATCCCCAAAGCCAACACTACATTTGGCCACCTTTCCTTCCAGTTCTCTGCTGCCAATGACTGGAACGAATTGCAAAAATCACTGAAGCTCAAGAGTCATATGTCCCCCTCTAACTTTAAGCATCAGCTGTCAGAGCAGCTCACTGATCACTGTACCTGTATACAGCCAATCTGTAAATAGCACACCCAACTACCTCATCACCATATTATTACTTACCCTTTTGCTCTTTTGTACCCCAGTATCTCTACTTGCACATCATCATCTGCACATCTATCACTCCAGTGTTAATGCTAAATTGTAATTATTTCACCTCTATGGCCTATTTATTGCCTACCTCCCTACTCTTCTACATTTGCATACACTGTACATAGATTTTTTATTTTTCTCTATTGTTATTGACTGTACGTTTGTAACTTGTTTTTACTGCTGATTTCCTTTTACAAGATAAAGCACTGCTTTGCTTTATCTTGGCCAGGTAGCAGTTGTAAATGAGAACTAGTTCTCAACTGGCCTACCTGGTTAGATAAAGGTGAAAAAATAAATGTCCCTGTTAGTGAGAGGCCACTTTTGTCACACAACACAATGCCACAGATGTCTCCGGTTTAATTGAATGTTAATTTCTCTACCATAATAGTTTTTTTTTTAATCCCCAATTTCGTGATATCCGATTACAATCTTGTCTCATCGCTGCAACTCCCTAACGGGCTCGGGAGAGGCAAAGGTCGAGTCATACGTCCTCCGAAATATGACCTGCCAAACTGCGCTCCTTAACAGCCGCCAGCTTAACCCGGAAGCCAGCTGCACCAATGTGCCGGAGGAAACACTGTTCAATTGATGACAGAAGTCAGGCTGCATGCGCCTGGCCCGCCACAAGGAGTAGCTAGAGCACGATGAGCAAAGTAAAGTCTCCACTAACCTGAACGATGCCGGGCCAATTGTGCGCCTCATTATGGGACACCCGGTCATGGCCGGTTGTGACACTGCCTGGGTAAGAACCCGGGCCTATATTGGCGCTTCAAGCAGTGCCACTCGGAAGGCCACTGAGGAGTATTTCTGTCTGTATTAAAGCACATTTGTGGGGGAAAACTCATTCTGACTGGCTGGGCCTGGCGACCAAGTGGGTGGGTCTATGCCCTCTGAGGCGCCCCTGCCCAGTCATGTGAAATCTGTATATTAGAGCCTAATGAATTTATTTCAATTGACTGATTTCCTTCTATGAACTGTAACTCAGTAAAATCTTTGAAGTTGTTACGTTTATTTTTGTTCAGTTTACCTCTTTCCCATGCCTCTTAAGACGATGCTCCTTTTTAAATGTTTTTCCTTAAATCCTCGCTGAAAGAACAGACCAGGTGAAAGCCATCCTAATGATGAGCTGAATTGTTTACCTGTCAAGTCTTTGGCAATCAGTACAGTTGAAGGGGAGAAAATGACTGATTTTTAAGCTATTAAGCTAGCCATATAGGCTCTCAAGAATTTGGGAACCTTTGCAATCACAGATGGGTGTGAGCCTCAGAGTTAAAGGGATAGTTTGGGATGTTGGCAAGGAAGCCCTTTATCTACTTCCCCAAAGTCAGATGAACTTGTGGATACCATTTTTATGTCTGCATTCAGTTTGAAGGGAGTTGTTAACTAGCGTTAGACTTAACATTAGTTACCAATTATGCTATGGGAACAGTCATTGCACTAACGCTAGTTAGCGTTGGCTCGCGACTGTACCTATAACTTCCTTCATACTGGATGCAGAGACATAAAAATGGTATCCACATGTAAATCTGACTCTGAGGAAGTAAATAAAGGGCTTTGCCAAAATCCCAAACTATCCCTTTAATCGCACACAAACTCCTGAAACCATTGTGATGGGCATTACCATTTTGCTAATGCATTTGTTGATCTATTGAGTTTTCCTCATAGATTTCAGTTTTTCCTAGAGCATTGAAAGGGAGGCTTACCTGTGACAAACGGGCTTTGATCAATAAGCTCACACTGTACTGTCAACTCCATTGCTTTTAATACCCCCACGCTCTATAACAATGTAATCTCTGGTTCTCATGATTTTTTTTTTTTCATGTTTCAAGTGTGTTCTGTTGACCAACAAGGATGGTCTTGGAATTAATTCTGTGTTTTTGAAATCCGAAATTCTCCTTCTCTCCTCCAGCATTGGGGGCGGCCTATGGCACGGCTAAGAGCGGAACGGGCATCGCTGCCATGTCGGTGATGCGGCCGGAGCTCATCATGAAGTCCATCATTCCTGTGGTCATGGCGGGTATCATCGCCATCTACGGGCTGGTGGTGGCGGTGCTCATCGCCAACAACATTTCAGAGAAAGTCACCCTCTACAAGTAAGAGCTTAGACATTGCAGATGCTAGTTACCCATTCTCAAGTCTACCGCTAGGGACTGCGTGTCTGAAACGATCTGATTTGTAGTAATATGGTATTGGCTCCACTTGATAGTGGTGGATTTTTCACTATTGTTTTTTTTAGAAGTGTTTTAGTGATGTACTACATCTGTAAACTGATGGTCTGCCATCTCTTTGGGATGCTATGATTGCAATTGTTTTGAATAAATCTTCCTCTCTTTCCCTCCCCATCTCTTTATCCATCTCTCCCAACCATCCATCTCTCCCATCTTTCCATCTCTCCTCACTTTTTCTACCCTCTCCATCTTTCTCTATCCCTCACCTCTCTCCTGTAGGAGTTTCCTCCACCTGGGTGCTGGGCTGAGTGTGGGGCTGAGTGGGCTGGCGGCTGGTTTCGCCATCGGCATTGTGGGCGATGCAGGTGTTCGGGGCACGGCCCAGCAGCCCAGGCTCTTCGTGGGCATGATCCTCATCCTGATCTTTGCAGAGGTCCTGGGGCTCTATGGTCTTATTGTGGCTCTCATCCTCTCCACAAAATAGAGAGCAAAGTCCATCTGTCCGTCCGTGTACGTCGAGTCAACGCTACGTCATCCATTCAATATATAAACATCTAAGAAATAAAGAACAAATTGGAGAGCATGCCGTTACGCCTGGTTCCAAATCAACTCCCTTTCGCCACTTATTTCCTAGTGACACTACTGAGTCCTTTGTAGATCTAATAGGTTTGAATAAGTGTTAGCAATATGGTAATGGTAAAGCCACAAACCTACCTACATTGCTTATTCATGCCTGTCAGATCTACGAGGGAGGCATCTTGGGGTGTTAAGGGCTGTGTCCCAAATGGCACCATATTCTCTACATAGTGCACTATTGACCAGAGTTATATGGGCTATAGTGCTCTGGTCAAAAGTAGTCCACTCAATAGGGAATAGGGTGCGATTTGGGACACGGCGTGGGGTTGATTTGAGATTGGGCGTGAAGCGAAAAGCGTCTCCTATTCCAGTCGTGTCTCTCTTCCTGTACAGTCGTCCTTGAGTCCACTAGCCAAACCCTTATAAATACACTTTGTAAATGTAGTGACGCTTTCGTTCTGTGTGTGCTTGAGTATTGGTTTACCTCCTTCCTCCCAATTTCCTCTCATTTGTCTGCTAAATGGCTTTTATTATTATTGTTCCTTTGTTTGTTTTTTCTTTAAATGTCCGAAGAACGGACTGTTGGACAAATCATTTTATTTTTCTGGGGACCATTTTCACATTAAAGGACCTAACTAATATGAGGACATGGATAACAATTTTTTTGGTTTGGTAGTTTTTTTCACTAATTATTTATGAAGATTTTGAAATGTTAATAAAACTGTGTTATTGAGTTCCCAATGAGATGGAGAGGTGTGTGTGTGTATATATATATTATCTCTATCTAATAAATATCTGTATAGCTAGATTAATTGCACTGCGGGTAATTGTTCTAAGGGCTTTGAGTTCTTCTGGATGCATGTATCCAGTGGAGACTGTCTCTGATGTGCAGATGTTGGAGTGGGACTTAACTGTTTATGGTGGCTGGCATGTAAAAGTGTGTGTGGCGTGTGTGTCTGTTAACTCTAAGACATCATTCTCATTTGTACTGTTGACCTGGGGTGTAATCAATATTCCAAATGAAAACTAGACAGATTCTATTGGACAGATTCAGGTAGGTCCCCCGTTTGATTCGTAAATTGTTTCCATTGCAAGATGAAATGAGTAAACCCCAGCCATGTGGTTGCAGTTACTCACTGGCGGGCCTCGTCTGTCTAATATCCAATTAAATCTCAACCACATCTTTTGTTGCATTATTTAATGATTTTCTAAAACAATGTCAGAATGGAAGAATAGCTCTATCCATTTGCACTTTATCCATTCTGTTCTCGTACTCAACCTGGAAGCAGCACAGGGTTAATTGCGTTCACCATCTTTACATCTATACAACTGCTCTATAGTTGGGGAAAAAAATCCACGTCACGGCAGTTGCATGACAATACAAGTGTCTAATCATTGTTGCGGCTAGGGTTTGACAATGTGTTTTATGTCAGTGTCCTGAAAGTAAATCATGATCGTGAAAGACAGAATAATGAGCCAGAAATTGCACCGGATGTATAAATGTGAAGCATTTCCGATCACTACTAAACGTGGTAATGAGAAGGTGTAGCGAGATTGATTTTGGCCGAAATTCTTCAAATTTTCTCATTGATGAAACATTTGATCTCCATACAGTTTTCTGTTTCCAAAACTAAAATATGTAAGAGTGGACTGCGTTTTGCAGGCTTGACCCTTTTCAAGTTTCAAAAAATTGGTTTAGGAGTGCAAAGGCGAATCGAGTTGTTGCACACGCGCAACGGATAAATTGAAATACATGCTAGAACGCGCCAGTAGGATTTCACTAGCAGATGCTTGGCTCTGCCCATCTCTTTGCTTGTTCCGCTCACTCGGATTAATTTATTCCCATTGGACACGACAGGCTCGGGTCTATCTTGACGTAGCTATAAAAAATATTAGGTATGAAGTTGGGCAGAAACTGAAAGGGCTTGTGAGGAAAAATGTTATTGCAAGAACTGGGAGCTCTTTAAATTTGAGGTGTCCAAATACCTTAGAAAATATGGTAGTAATCTTGCTAAAACCAGAAGAGCTGAGGAGGAAAAGGTGATCATTAAGATAACTTCCTTTCTCAGAGGTCCCCAGCTGACCTCTCGGGGAGGAGAAGATGGAACTAATTGAGTTACAAAATAAATAATATATAGATAATATATAGAAATTAAAAGCAGACGGAGCCTTTATTAGATCGAGGAAAAAATGGATTGAGGAGGGAGAACAGAATTCATCCTATTTCTTTAGACTTGAGAAATTTCACTCTAAAAATAACACTATCCATAAATTAAACATTGAAGGTTTTATTACAGATTACCAAAAATGAATCTTTAAATACTGTAGCAATTTTTACAGAAAATTGTATAGCTCTACTTACTGTCAGGAATCCACAGATATATTTTTTAACTCACTGAATAATGTTCACTCTATCAGTGATATAGAATCTTAAGTGTGATGAACCCATCAAAGTTGAAGAGATTGTAGAGTCTATCAATCATCTAAAGAAAAATAAATCACCAGGTGTTGATGGAATTACATCAGAATTTTACAAATTATTTTCTGAACAAGGTGCTCCCTTCCTTTTTGAAGTCTTTTTAGAGAGTATTAAAAACAATGTTCTCCCTCTTACAATGAGTCAGGGGTTAATAACACTGATACCTAAGCATAAAAAGAAGTGCTGCTCATCGATAACTGGCGTTCAATTGTCTTTTAATAATGACTGTAAGATTACTACTTTCAACAAGAATTAAAGTCCTGGATGCAATCATTGATGAAACACAGTCTGGCTTCATGAAGAACAGACATATTTTTTAACAATGTCAGACTAGTATTAGACATACTTGACTACTCAGACCTAATAACTGAGGATAGCTTCATATTATTTTTTAGAGTTTTATAAAGCATTTGACACAGTAGAGCATCAGTTTCTCTTCCACTCCTTTGAGAGACTTGGCTTTGGGGATTTTTTTCTGTAAGGCTATTAAGACTCTATGCAAATGTTAACAGCTCTATCAAATTGAAATATGGCACCTCACCTAGATTTGAGTTAAAGAAAGGAATTAGGCAAGGTTGTCCTATCTCTCAGTACCTGTTTTTATTAATCACGCAACTTCGTGCAAATTCTTTAAATAATAGTCCTGTAGAAGGTATTTCCATAGCTGGTAAAGAAATTACTATAAGCCATGGCTGATGATACTACACTATTTCTGAAAGACGCTAACCAAATTCCCATATCGATCAATGTGATTACAATCCTTTTCCGAAGCGTCTGGTCTATATTTTAACATTAATAAATGTGAACTCTTAGCTGTCAAAGATTGTGTGACACCTTCATATTATGGTATTCCAGTAAAAGAAGAACTTACATATTTAGGCATAACCATTACAAAGGATCAAAAGTCTAGAGGCTTACTAAATTTGAACCCTCTTATTAAAAATACCCAGAAGAAGGTAAATCAATGGCTACAGAGGGACTTATCTTTAAAAGGTAGAGTCCTAATAACCAAGGCCGAATGTATCTCTAGACAAACATATGGCGATCTATCTTTATATCTTGACAGTAAAATAAGCAAGGAGATAGACCAGATGCTTTTCAACTTTCTTTGGAGAAACCGTACCCATTACATTAGGAAAACTGTTGTAATGAAAACTTATGAGAATGGTGGACTGAATTTTCTGGACTTTACTACTTTAAATAATAGTTTTAAGATCAATTGGATAAAACAATTCCGAAGAAGACCCACTTCTATCTGGAATTTTATTCCTCATCATGTCTTCTATACTTTTGGTGGCCTTAACTTTATGTTGTTTTGCAGTTATAATATTGACAAGATTCCAGTGAAACTTTCTGTTTTTCATCGGCAGGTTTTCTTGTCATGGTCCTTAATTTACAAACACTATTTTTCTCCACACAGATATTACATATGGAATAATCTGGATATATTGTATAAAAATACTTCTTTGTTTTTTGAATATTGGTTCCGAAATAATATCCTATTGGTGAGCCAACTGGTAAATGCAGAGGGTCTTTTACTCAGTTATAAGGAATTCTTATCACTTTACATGGTACCTGTAACACCTAAACATTTTGCAATTGTTTTAGACGCCATTCCCTCAGGTGTTGCTCTGTTATTCAGGAACGTGTCAAGACCTGACCCTCAGAGCCTACCTTCTATTGACCCTGTTGACTCATCAGTAGGAAAGATTTGTTTCTCTTTTGGTCCATTCAACAACAGAGCGATACGAACCATGTTATGTCATGCCTTATTGGAATGGATTTATTGATAATATCTGTTGGAAAAAAGTTTGGATGTTGCCACACACATACCTACTTGTTAACAAAATTAAGGAAGTTTCCTTTAAAATTATTCATTAATATTATCCTGTCAACCACTATATGAAGAAGTTTAAGGAAAACATAAACTCAAATTGCTCCTTTTGTAATGACCACCCAGAAACAGTGTTGCATCTTTTTTTGGCATTGTATTCATGTAAGAAAACTGTGGCAAGAAATCAGTAGATTTATAATTGAACACATTTATGAAGATTTTACACTATTGTGGAGACTGCTTGGATTATTTACATACGATAGAAATAAGCTGAAACATTTTTATGTAATTAATTGAATTATTCTTTTGGCCAAATTTCATATACACAAATGTAAATTTACAAACAAAAAAAACAAATTTCCTTACCCTACAAAAAGAAATGGAACTGCATTTTAAGACAGTTAAATAATCTCCAAAATAAAGAATTGTAAGTGTATGTATGTCCCTTAAGGTCCTTGTGTAATTGTAATGTGATATTGTACCCCCTAGCTCGATTGTTTATAATCTATATATACTTGTGTTCCTTCATGTACTTTCTGTATTGATTTGTTGTTAATAAAAAAAAGTTAAAAAAAAGTTGGGCAGAGACTGCTTCTCCAATAAAAATCCCGGATTACACTTGTAGCGATGTCGTGGCGACGTTGGCATGCGTTGGAACACGGCATCGAACACACCGACTGCGTCGTTGCATCACTACAGCATAACATTTTGCGCAGCTAGGCAATTATACTGATGCAAGTACCTTTTGCAAATGGTCGCATGCAGTTGGACACATGGGAGGAGAAAATCATTTTCGCAGTATCCTCAAAACCGTGTCTTTTTGACACAACTGCTGTCAGCTACAGGGACATAAACACAAAAAATGCTCCTTGAAGTCCACGATAGTAGGATTGCCAGGTCAGTTTAGTCGTGAGTTTGTGCTAGATGTGGCTAGTTAGCGTTAGCTAGCTAACTAACCTAGCCAATGAGGTGTGTGTGAAAGACATAGTCAAATAAATTATGCTAGTTACTACCCATTAACTTTCCCAAATAATAATGTTTGAAAGAGTGTGAGTGTGTATGTCAAATAAATAGTAATATAAATGGTAGATACTACTGTACCCTGATAATTTGGTCAGATAACCATGTGTGTGTGTGTGTCTATGTGTACAGTAGGTGACATGTCCATGATAGCTATCGAATAACTATAGTTATGCTAGGTAATGGTTTTGCTTATCATGTTCATGTCTATGTAGAAGAAGACTGTAGGAGGAGGTGGAGAGGACTCAGGGACAGGTATCAGAGAGAGAGAAGGGCAGAGAAAGATAAGAGTTCTGGGTCAGCAGCTTCAGGCCACCAGCCTTCTGCCACATTCTTTCTTTTCTGGATCCATTTATTGTGCCTCGGGCAACGAGTGGCAATTTTACAGCCAGACCCTCTACTACGTCATCCACAAGTGTTGTCGCCACCGGTGCATCAAGACCCTCAACGTCACCTACAAATGCGACCATCACCTCCACTGGTGGAGTGAGACCCTCTACAACATCATCCACGAGTATGACCACTACCAGTGCAGCCATGGAAGATGATGAAATGGAGGTAGCACCTGGATCTAGGACCACCTGAGATTATTATGAACCTCACAGAAGTGACCACTGAGGACCTCGTTGAACAGGATGTGGCCGTGGAGAGAAACAGAGAGAGAAACGAAGAGGAACAACGTCACACCAGGCGTCATCGGAGGTACCAGCCCCCAGATCCACTCATTTCAGCAAATGCTCCTCCAAGCCGTCGAGAGGGATGCAGCCCAACCTGATGCTCACAGGAAGGAGGATGAAGAGACCCTCTTTGCCATGAGCCTGGTACCAACACTGAAGAGGCTGCCTCAGCAAAGAAAAGCAGCAGTCATGGTTAAAATGTATCAGCTGCTTTTCGAAGCCGAGTTCAATGGTAGGTTTTTGTTCTCTCCACATCACAGGTGTCATAAGTGTGCGACAGTGAAGTAAAGTAGGTCATTTTTACAGTATAGTCATGTGGGTTAAGTGGTATTTCAGATCAAAGTATTAATATGAGTTAAATGTATAGCTGTTGTTTCTGGGTTAGAAAATATCCTAAAACAGTTTGCTGTCGAAATATCTGCCTGTCATATTCATCTTTTGATCTGAAATACAAATTCTATGAGTAAACAGCTAGTATTACCAACTTTACCACACTGTTCCTATATTTATGCCACTAACTACACTATGCAAGCAGTATTTAGTTAACATAAATCTCTCCTTTTATGGTGTCATATTATGTTAAGCTTGCATGTGTTGTTTTTCTCTTCCCTTTCAGAAATGGAGTCAATTTAGCTGACCAGCTCACGGGAAGGACAGGAAGAGGAGAGGAGTTGTCTGGTTGTTTTGACCTCCCTCATTGTACCTTTCTTTTCACACACGTCAGTTCCGTTTAAATTCAGTCAATTCATAAAGTCATTTGTTTATAAAGTCCTAGGATAGCATTCATTATTAGTGTTACATAGATTTCTGAATTGAAACTCATACGGAGTTTTCACAGATGCTCTTGGTCTCTTACGAGACTAAAGATCAATATATTTATTTCATTTAAAACCACTTGAAAACAAGGGTGTTGAAACTTTTTGTGAAGTTATGTTCCATTGACTGGTCCGTGACGTCCAGGGGCCATTTGTTTGTTTAGCTGTGTTATGGCTACATATTATTCCCTTTTTCTCAGAGACAGAGACACACACACACCTCTTCGTACCTCAGATCTCCAGTGCCCTGCCCTCTCTTTATGGCCATGTCTGAAGTTCCCCTACTACGTCTAGGCTTTATGAGTAGTCCCTGTATCGGTCTGCAGTTGTGCCAAAAATACATGCTCTTGCTGTTCTCTTACAGATTACAGGCTACACATTAATTAAAAAAATAATAATAATTGACACGCACGCACACACCTCTTTCAATAGTTTTTTTTTATTTATTTTTTTACAACACACATACCTGTTATGTTCTTTCCTGTACTTGAATACTTATTAAATGATAATGTTTTCATAGTCAGTTGTTTCAGTTGTTTATTAATATCTAATTTAGACTTATTTCTTCCCTACACCTTTGCTGATCTAAGACAAGATGAAAGTAAAAACACATTCTCTTCCAAATTATTTTTTTTCCCACCTGTATTTTGTCAGGCCAGTGAACATGGTGGTAAACTGTACTATTTGAATGAACCCTAGGTTACCCTTTCCCTTTGTTATCATATTAACTGTATGTCGTATAACCTTAATTAGTGCTCCCGCTCACCTGATGTACCATGCCAGGTGTGTATAATACTGACGTTAATGGGAGAGGGAAGGGGTTAAGGTGTGGTTTTTACTCCCAAATTGAAAAATGCAATTTTATGGACAACGGTGGATGGTTCTTAAAATAACCTTTGTGTTATGGGGCTCTTAATTAAAAGAGCCGTTTCACTCCACAGCATACTGCCATGGGACTTCACCTGCTGGCGATGAGAAGTAGGTGGTCAGCTTCTCCCTCACCTGGAGTGCCTGTCTGGGGGCATTGTTGGCACCTGCCCTGGTGACATCAGGAAAGTGCCCATCTCCATCCGGACTGGCTCCTGGAATGACCTCCGCAGGTAGTTGTGGAGAACACATGTGGCCTTCACGCAGGCATCAACATTTGAGAGGCTGAGACCAAGCACTCTCCAATACATTCTCCATCGGGCTGCCAGAATCCCAAAGGCGCATTCAACAACTAACCTTGCCCTGGACAGTCGTTTGCTAAAGATCCTTACAGGCTTTGGCAATGGCAGCTGCCGTCCAGCGTAGGGCCTCATGAGGTTGGGACTTAAAGGGAAGGCCTCATCGCCGACGAAGACGTGGTGAACAGGTCCCAGGTCTTCAGCCCCAGGGAGTGATGCAGGTAGTGGAATATCCAGGGTGCCATCCTGAAGTGCCTGGCCAAAGGCAGTCTCGGAGGGTCACGCCATCACTTCCCTTGCCGTAAGCACCAACATCGACAACACGGAAACAGTAGATGGCATCTACTACAGCCAAGAGTACAACTGAATATGTACCCTTGTAGTTGTAGAATTGTGAACCTGAGCACGGTGGAGCCTGGATTACTACATGTTTCCCGTCAATGGAGCCAAGACAGTTGGGGAAATTCTACCTCTCCAGGAACTCGGCAGCGATGACCCTCCAGTCTTCCTCCTTGGGGACAGTCTCAAATGGCTTGTGCCACAGAGGGGACAATGCCTGCCACCGTGGACCGTCCAACTCGGAAGCTGAATCCTATGGTCCTGTAGGAGTCCCCTGTCGCCAAGAATCTAAAATATAATTCAAAATAATGATCAATATTGTGTATAACTTGAATTCCACCCACATATTATATCTACTCATATAGCTACCTCATTACTGTTTATTATGCTTTACTAATTATATTGTAATACTCATCAACCATCATTAACAATGCCTTGAAACAGTACAATTCAGTCTATGACTATATCAATAAACTGTAGTCCAGGCCAACTCTACTCTTAGAAAGAATGGTACTATCTATTTAAAAGGGTTCTCTGGCTGTCCCCATAGGAGATCCCTTTTAGGTTCCAGGTAGTACCCCTTTTGGTTCCAAGTCAAACCCTATTGAGTTCCATGTATTAAGTATTATACCTGGAACTAAAAATGGTTATCCTATGGGGAAAGCAGAAGGACACTTTTGGAACCTTTTTCAATAAGAGTGTATGTGAGTCCAATAAGAATGTAATGAATAACTGTAACTGTCTTGAACAACAATGGGTCCTGGAGAAGACTAGCCTACCTTCATCAGGGCAGAAGGCACCTTTCTTTTCATTTGGTAACATTGTATAATTCAAAAAGGATTATAAACCAACTTTGGGAAAGGTTATAGTCCCAACGAACATTCTGTAAAAGTACATCTAATGTCAAATAGGGACTATTAACTAGAGCCCTTTAGCTAGTTAGGTTGCACATAAAAACAATGTATCAAATATCAATCGATTATGGTATCAAAGGCTTTAAAAATGTACTAGAATGTAGCTTACCGGAGACAAAAGGCCAGGCGTTTAACTGGGCTGATGGACTCCCGGTAGTTGGTATCCATCCGGGTGATCCTGGCTCCAACCATCTGGAGCAGGTGATCGAACTGGCTTCGGTCCAGACGAAAGTAACTTCGGAATTCCTCTCCAAACAGTCGAAGCTCTTGAATTAGACGGTGGAACTCCCCTGTTTGCTTTGGGACTTTAACCATCTCTGGACCCACACAGACCTGCGCTTTCGGCGGGGCTGGTCCCGGCCCAACAGCGCGATCAAGACAACCTTCCTCAACGTTGGTCTCATTGTTGAAAGAGCCTACTCTGCTATCTTGACTATTTATTATTGCATTTCGCTCCAAAACTGCATTTTGGATGGAAAATATGTTATAGGCTCTCACAATTAATTTGTGGATGTCATCGAATAAATAATATACTTGGCAAATAAATTAATAAAAAATGTAAAGAAATGATGCAATCAAACTGTTTTTATGTAATCCCACATTTTTACTGAATATGTGTGCAAAAAAAAATCTACATACATATTTTGCTACTTTCTGTCAAATCTACGCAAACAATTTGATGCATACGTAAAAAACAAAGTCGGTGTGTTCGAAGCGTAAGGGGAAAAAAATGTACGTATCTCATTGTAGTCTCAAACCCAGGCCTGGTTTGTTTTGTAAGCGTTCCCGGAAGTCTCGCGATGTTGCGCCTCTGGGCTGAGAATCTCTCATTACTCTGTTGGCCGACTAGCATGTACTGAACTGCAAATGTACTGTACTTAACTGCAAATGTTTGATTAAGATGTTGGCGTATTCAGTCCTGTGATGTCTAACGAAGACCAAGGGATTATTTTTTAAGTGTAAAACAGGAAGCGGACGACTGGCAAGTTGGTAACGTTACAGTACAGGTACATTAGCAATCGCGCTAACGCTATCCAGCTAGGTACTTGCTAGCCAACGTCAACAAAAACATGTTGGAGAAAGGTTACTAACTGTAGATATGTATCTAGTTATGATGCATATTATTTCCACAATTTTTGCCATGATGTAAATTTGTAGTTCTTGACCAATGAGGCACAGCTAGCCGGTTAACGTTAGTTAAATTGACAACATGTTCCGCTAGCCAGCTAACGTTAGGCCCAAAAAGTACCCGACGAAATGAACGAGATGATTGATTTGCATGATCTAATCAGTGGCCTCGTCACTTAATTTGATCAGATATTTTATGCACAGCAACTAGGTAAGTAAAATATAGCTAGCTAAAATATGTGCATGACAGGTGTGAAGTGTACAGTAGGCAGGGTTGCCAGGTGAAGATGAAATGTTTAGCCCAATTACCACTCAAATCCCATCCAAAAGGCTTGGAAAACCAACCCACATTTTTTTCCACCCAGCAAGAGAGGAGTTGTAACGTAGTAACGTGAAACGACGTTAGAAGCATAATTCGGGTTTCCTCAAAATAATTATCGGAAGTTATGATATTGCTCAATCATAGCAGTCAAACCGACATCCATCGATGGAAAATGATCTGCCGAGTTTAATAAGGGTTAATTATATTTTCTCTTGCCACATTCAAATTCCTTTATTATGTCATAAGGCACAGGGGGTATGGTATATGGCCAATATACCATGGCCAAGGGCTGTTCTTACGCACAAAACAACGGGGAGTGCCTGCAGACAGTCGTTAGCCATGGTATATTGGCCAAATACCACACACCCCCAGAGTGCCTTATTGCTATTATAAACTGGTTACCACTAATTAGAACAGTAAAAAGTAATGTTTTGTCATACCTGTGGTATATGGTATGATATACCACAGCTTTCAGCCAATCAGCATTCAGCCCTTGAACCTGGTTTATTTTATGTAAATAAATCCCCATTTCGC